>NC_070648.1:2939853-3089853 GCF_947347685.1 Pleuronectes platessa | reverse complement strand
CCAGAGGAGAGGAGGAGGAGGAGGAGGAGGAGGAGAAGATGGACGGCGGGTGCTGCTGATGCTACTTACCGAAAGGAGGAGGAGGAGGAAGAGGAGGAGGAGGAGAAGAGGAGGAAAGAGGAGAAGAGGAGGAAGAGAGAAGGAAAAGACCGTCTGGGAATTAGCCCGCCACGGATCATGGCTGGCGGGAAGGAGACAGAGAGAGGGGGGTGGGTGGGTGTGTGTGGGGGGGAGCACCGGGAGGGGATTTGTCGGTACCGAGGCGGGAGGGAGGGGGGTTGATGGATAACAGGGGGGGCGGATGGATAATCACCTGGGTTTGGCACGAGCGTGAGGCGGCGCGCGGAGGGGGGGGGGGGGGGGGGGGGGGAGTGAAGACCCTGCAGGGGCTGGAAAAAAAGACGAGCTCGAGGAAAGACACACATACTTACACACACACATCAGAGACACACATCTCCATAGGTATAAAGGGGGGGGGGGGGGGACATGAGACGTGCTTGCGACAGAGTGAAGGGGTGGGGGGGTGGGTGCACGCGACGATGATGTGCAGGAACGGAGAGGGGGGTGTGTGCATGTGTGTGTTTGTGAAGGTGTGCGTGTACGTGTGTGTGCTTGTAGCTGTCGGTGGCGGCACTGGCAGCGTGCCGCTCAGCGCGTGCGGTGTGATTGGCTGCCTGCTGGGAGTCGAGAGACAGAGACAGAGGGCGAGACAAACAGAGAGAGAGAGAGAGATATATATCTAATGTACTTATTCATCTTATTTACATTTTTATTGCATATATATGCATTTTTATTGCATATATATGTATATATATACAAATATTTTCTTAATTAAATATATATAATGAAAACCAATTTCACCCATGGATCAATACTTGGTTATTAACATTTTATTTTGTACATTGCACAGTGCATCAATAACCAAAATAATGTGCAATGTCTTATATGCATTCATTGTCTTTATAAAGAGTCATTTATTGTCTTTATATACAGTTACTGGGTGTATTTATACACATACATTAATTGTCTTTATGTATATTCCAGTTTAAGGCCTCACTTTCACTCTCTACTTCCACGATGGTGAAATGAGGCCCTCTAGTGGACGTCCACCTGACTGCAGTTTTCTGTGACGTGTTTAAAACGGAACCTAGTTGATCCGCTGCTGGGATTTACTGTTCCCGTCGCTGCTCGCTCCTCCGGGCGTTAAACCCGGAGCCACCGGGAAGTGGGAACCAACGGCTTCCGGTAAGAGCGATCATCGGCTCCGGTTACACGTCACGTGTCCGTCGCTGTCACCGGCAGCAGCTTTCAGAACCCGGCACATGTGCGGCGGAAGCTAACTGGGGGTAGCCCGCAGTGTCTTATAAGCGCTGGTAATGCTAACGTACCATCCAGTGGAGTTGTTTATATACTACATCCACACACGAAGTGACATCATCGCGTTGGTGGTATAGTGGTGAGCATAGCTGCCTTCCAAGCAGTTGACCCGGGTTCGATTCCCGGCCAACGCAGAGCTTTTTGTTACATTTTGTTAGAAGCCTTCCGATTACAGTTCTGTTGTATCCATATGATCCAATGACGTGAATCACATGAAGTGCTGGAGTTCAACTGCACTTTTTAAAATGAGTGCATTCTTTAGATTTCTATAACTATTTTTTTTCAAACAGTTTTTACTCGATATGAGAGTAATGACACTCAGCAGGATGCAACGTGACAAGGCGGCCACACAACCAGGTGGATAAATATACAGCTGTGTCACATGAACAGTTAAACACATGAAAGCAGTAATATAACAAGTAAAAGAAAAGGTGAAAAGAAAACGATAAAAATACACGAAATCACATGAAAGTAAGTCTGTTAAAAATGGATTTTAAGGAAGTTATTTAAAAGAAGTCAAGGATTTGAACATTGTTAAGTTTGCTGCAGGATATGTTTTGGGAGTTCCAGAGAAGGAGAAGTCTCTGTGGCCCCAGGCCCTTATTGCTCTCCCTGCCATACAGAAGCAAGAGAGTACAACAGTTATAAATAAGAAACTAAGTCAGGACGTGATGAAAGAGTGAAAGAAGATGGCGTCTGGTTGTTTTTTTTCCCACATTTATTTAGTTCGGATGATTAACAAACAATATAAATATAAAAACCTTCTTTCCATCACATTAAAGCAGTTTTCCGACATGACTTCCTGAGAATGTGTAAACAAGAAAACCAAAAAAGGCAAACTATTTCCTCATAGTTTTTATAATCACCAGCAGTTAGTAACTGAATAGATTTAAAGATTTGAAAATATCAGATGTAAAAAATGTTGTTGATACTCAAATGAAAACTATAGCCACAAATATTGCGCGGCTGCAATGCATTAAACACAATGTCATCACATGAACATTCTCTCAGCGCCGACTCTCATGGACTCCCAGCTTCTCTGCTGGTCTCCAGCATTGATTATATGACATTAATAAGCAGCGGATTTTATTTAATCTTATTTTATTATATATTTTTTTACTATTTTTTTTTTTTACTATTGGTATTTTGATGTATTACGTGTTGCCATCTCTTTGTTCTACCTTTTACTTTGTGAATTCATCTGTAAAATGAAAGCCTTTATATATCAAAGACCTCATATCACTATCTATGTGTTTATTTTCCATCCCATAGTCGCTCTCTCTCTCTGCAGGATAACAACTATTATTATTATATGGATTGTTGCTGCTATCATTAATAAAATATTTACCCTCACAGAGGTGAAACCTGACTATACACAAGTGTCCCTGGTCTCTCTCTCTCTCTCTCTCTCTCTCCTTCTGTGTAACTAGAGGTTGTAAACAAGTTGAAAAGGAACTATTTAAGGAGAGTGCATGAGAGTCCATTTGGTGAGATCAGAGCTCACCCACTTTGAAGTGTGTTGGCATTTTGCCTGGACTGGTTTGTGCTCTATTCTACTTCCAGGGAATTCCTTCCACTGGTCTGACACGCCCATACATGTCAGGACGGAAGGATTTGAAAACTGAACATCAGAGAGGAATTAAGAGGAACGGAGGGAACACACAAAGACTCAGATGTTGGTCAATCTGTCACAGGATGAGTGGTGAGTGACATCTTTCACATCCTTGATTTTAAAGCCTAAATTTCTTACTCACATTTAAGTCCTGACTTGTTGAACAGTATGATTTTGGTACGCACTCATTTGGAGGAATGTAGTTTCTGTTGCGTCCTGATGAGTCAGCTGTTATTTCACAGGCTCATTGATTAAGAGGAAACATTTCAATGAAGACGAGACGAGGAAGAAACGATGTTTCAATGTGTAGCGCCGTAACCCCCAGATCGGGGTCAAGGGGGAACTGAAAATCAGAAACAGAAATCGAATCTAATGCAGCTTACTTCAGCCATTCACTGTCACGTGCTGATGAGCTGTGGAAAAAAAGAATTAGAAAAAATTGAACAATAAATTTAACATGGTAGATTTCCTATTCGGTTGAGGCATGTTTCAGCCTTAAAGAGAACCACAAAGTAAAATGTAGATTGAATTAAATAAACAGTTCAAATCAACCCTCCTCCCGTCCACACAGGAATCCAGATGAGTTGTTATGTAATTGTGTCAATCGAGAGCTTTTCATCGTGACTTTGTGTTTTCTGAAGTCCATCTGGGAACTCTGCCCGTCGCCAGCGGCAGCAACACATCTGTGACGAATGACACGCTGGAGATGTGTATACACAGTGATGATCCGTTCAAGTTCAACGCCTACATCATCACCTACCTGCTCGTGTTTCCTTTCGCCTTTCTGTGCAACACTGGAGCGCTGTTGATTTTCCTCGTGCAGGGTCCCCGCAGGTCAGAACATGCAAACACACACAAACACACACAAACACACATAAAAACAGACATCTCTATTCCTGTGACAAGTTTACATCCATGCCCTGACCCTCTGAAGCCTTCAAACGACCAGCTGACCTAAGTGTGCCCCAGCACAGCCATGCCGTGTGTCCCCTACAGACGAACCCGACAAACTGCCAAGGGCGGTGAAATGTGAATTAATGAGGAATGAGTCAAACACGCTGCACCTGCACCTCCCGTGGGAGAGGACGCCGTCATCCTCATTAAATCCTGTCAGTTACTTTGTGGAAGAACAATGGAAATAAACCGTGAAAATACAGAGTTTCTCTCTGGCCCACAGCCGTTTAATGATCAGAAGGATGGTTTGTACCGAGCTGGAGACTCTGTGTCCTCCTCCCCTCCGACCTGCTCTCACCTTAAAGGTTCAGTGTGTAGAGTTTAGTGACATAAAGTGGTGAGGTTGCATGTGGCAGCTGAGCACCCCTCACCTCATCCTTCACTTCCAAACATGAAAGAGAATCTCTGGTAACCTTAGGGTTTCATAAAAACTCAAAGGGGGTGTAGTTTGTCCAGTCTGGGCTACTAGAAGAAACATGGCCGCCTCCACAGAGAGTCCAATAAATGTAACGATCAAGACAATTGTGTCCCTTAATGCAGAGTTGGATCACAGCAGCACCTGGTGGACAGGAGCAGAACTGTTTCCCATGGAACATTTTTATCATGTTTTCTTAACTCTGGAAATCTTTATAGTCTGTTCATGGTCAAAATCAAAATGGCTGCTCCAACCCTGTTTTCCTGTTTGCCCCTCCAGAGGCTCTTCCGCCTGTGTGGTCATGATGAACCTCGCCCTATCAGACGCCAGCTTCTCCCTCACCCTCCCACTGCGAGCGTTTTATTACTTGATGAATGGAGTGTGGAGGTTTCCTGATTGGCTGTGTCAGCTATGTGGCTACAGCTTCTACGTCAACATATACACTAGGTAACACACAAGCAGTCCTGTTCCCATCACTTTATACTCGAACCTTGAATGAAGTCTAGTTTTATGGGGACTGTCCCCGTGAGGATGTTGAAGCCTCACAATGTGAATAGAATCAGAACACACACACACACACACTCTTAGAAAGTGCTGCTCTTCCTCCCTTAGCATCTTCTTCCTCACTCTACTGAGCCTGCTCCGTTGGCTCGCCGTGACCCAGCCCCTCCGACACAGCTCTCAGGTCACACCCACTCGGACCATGTTGGTCTGTCTGGGAATCTGGGTGTTTGTGGGTGTGTCCGTTTCTCCCTTCCTGATCAAAGGGACCAAAGAAAGGTGAGACTGACTCCCCCCTCAGAATCAAATTCCATCTACGAATTGTTTGAAATCTTTTGAATTAATTTAACTCCCTTTCTTCTGTCTCTCTCTCTCTCTGAGGTCGGGGTCTTCTCGTTGCTTCGAGCCATATGATGAATCCAATTGGAGGCGTCTCCTACAATTAAACTACGTATCATTGGCTGTGGGCTTCCTCTTTCCTCTCCTCACCATCATCATCTGCTACAGCAGCCTCATACGTCACCTGATGGCCGGGTCTAGCCTCTCTAGCATCCAGTCCGGCAACAACCACCACCATACAAGACAACGCTCTGTGCACCTGGTTTCAATGGTGATTGTGACCTTCCTGTTCTGCTTTCTGCCCTATCATGTGATGAGGTCAGTGCACCTGCATGCTGTGTTGGAAAAGTGGCCCTGTGAGGTCACAGTGGTGCTGCGGCGAGCAGCGGTGGTGACGCTGTGTCTGGCGGCATTGAGCAGCGTGGTCAACCCTCTGCTGTACTACTACTCAGCCAAGAAGTTCAGAAACGACCTGAGGGACGTTCTCCGGAGCAGCAGGAGGTCCTTCAAACGCAGAGCTTCAGCTGGGAGGAGGGAACCTGAAACCTGAGGACACCTGCAGGGTCACCAGTCAGCTCTGTAGCTCGGCCAATCAAAACAGTCCGCCTCATTGCGAACAGCATCAAGGATCATTTCAATTATTTATTTTTAGATGACAGATTTCACCCTCCAGCTCTCCAGACATCAATCCCTCATGGGGCTTCAAGAGTTGTTGAGCAGGTTCCACACGTTGAGGAGGAGGAGGGTTCAGGTGCTGTTGATGATAAAGCTTCACATCTTCAGTAGGAACCAATGGGATCGTATCTGAGAGCCAGGCGGAACAAGCAATACTGGTTTTGGCTTGTTTCATGTGTTCGTGTGTGTACGTGTGTGTGTGCGTGTGTGTGTATGTGTGTGTGTGTGTGTGTGTTGGTATGTTTACCAGAGAAGCGTCTTTATTTACATGTTTGTGTTTTTCTGTAAGCTTGAGTCACTTGGAACGGAAATGCATTCATGTGAACATCCCACGGGATACTGCTTCAAGTTCTCTCACTGCATGTTTGTGTTGTTTTTACAGAGTCTCACACTACAATGATCTTTGTGTGTTGTGCTTGTGAACAGGTTAGTTTTGTTTCCTGGTTAAGATCCAGTTTGTACACCCGGTGACACAGGAAACCATTGATCTCAGCAGCGTTATCAAAACATAGCCTGCAGATCCATTACAGTTGTAATAATCCCTCTGACCTGTAGAGGGTGTTACTCCAGCGTGGTGGTGATAATAGATTGTTGATTACTGGGATTTAAACAGAAAAGATGAATGAGAAAATGATCAAAACACTTTCCATTATGGTCGCAAACAATAAATAATGATGGAGTTCAGATTAAACCACTTAAATAGTTGTTAAAACTGCATGATGAGCCAATTCATTGTCTTAAATGATCAATTCTAAATCCAGTATCTTCCTTTGTATCAAAGTTTAAAACGTACTTTTATCTTAATTAGTTCCTTGTTATGACCAAATTCTAGTTATTATTATTGTAATTTAAGGTCATGCTGAAATGTTTGTATTTTTACTTGTATGTCTTTTATTTGTGAAGCTTTTTTTAATTTGTTTTGATAAGTTCCATATAAATGAAAAAATGATGTATTATATATAATGACCAGTCTGTTATTATGTTATATGTTATGTCTGTTAACCCCCCCTCACACTCATGTTACATGACATCACGAGAGAAAATCCGGGTTAATCCCGTGTTTAAGTTATTTTTTTTCTATTTGTTTTAGTTTTATATTTAAAACACATTAAATACAACATTTACTAAATGTTTCCAACAAGGATGTTTTCAATGTTCATGATGAAGGAACTTGGTCTGGACCTGATTTACAGGCTCAGCAGCAAATGACGAGGACGAGTTTACACCCGGGGCTTCTCCCACTCTTGTGAATAACAAAGGTGACTAACTGGATGTGGTGTAAGTGTTGCCCTTTATTGCTTCCCCTGGTTGCTGTTTCAAAGTGTCTGCACAGAGGTACTGTGGACATTGAAGGGGGGGGGGGGGGGGGGAGACCTAAAACATCCCTCACATGCAGACGGCATGAACGTTTCCACAGTCACCTAGACACAGTGAGGCTCCATGAAGGCTACAGGGTTGACATATTGTATGTTGTGTTGTTTTTATTGAGTCTGGACCCCCTACCAATACTTTATCACCAGCCACCACTGCAAACAGCCATTGGAGTCGCCCTCTGCTGGTCATTACATACAATACAGGTTTCAGACACTTTTGCATTGGCCTCATTTTATACTTTTATGTCCAGATTTATAAACAATCTGTGGCTGTGACATTTTGTCTGAGCCATTATGACAAAAATCACACAATCATTTTTGTTGTATATGAAAAGATTCCGACTTTACACCTTACGAGTGTTTGAGGGAGCCAATCAACAGGCAGCGAACCACAAGGTCAAAGGTCAAAATCAGGAACAGACAGATAATGATTTTGTGTGTTTTAAGAAAACACACTTTTCTTCCTGTGTGTGTGTGTGTTTCCTTACCTCCAGGTGTTTCCTGTCCCCGACCCCTTTTCTTTTACACACACATGCACGCACACAGACACACACATTGAGTGAGACCATCAAAATAAAAGCATCTGAACTGACTGTGATCAGCTCCTGTTCAGCTCCCCCCCACACTCACACACACACAAAGAAAAACAAACACACACACATCTTCTATCTCAGACACATCAGTAAGGACAGTGCGATCACAGATGGTTCCTCAGCTGAACCAACACATGGACTGTTCCTTTAACATCTGGTCTCTGGTTCCAAGGCCTCACTGAGATGGGGAGGGGGGGTGTAGCACCGCAGATTGTCTCTGTTTGAGAAGATGATCCACTCCATTGGGGGGGGGGGGGGGCTGAGAGGTAGAGCGGTTGTCCCCCAACCACCTGTACCCCAAATTGCCCCTAATGATAAAAACAAAGGTGCTAATAGATGCACTGTATTAATGTGTGTGGGTAAATGGGTGAATGGCAAACTGTACTGTCAAGTGCATGAGTTGATGACTGTAGATATGATTAATAACAATAAGCACTATTGGTTTTGGTGTCAACGCGGCCTCAGTCTCTCATTATTGAATTAAAGCAACACTACGCAACTTTTACTAGTCAACAGCGCCCTCTGCTGCCAAATGTGGTGATCCAGGGCTCTTTCACTGACCGATGAAGCAAGATTTAACATATTTCATGTTGTGTGTGTGCGTGTGATGTGTCCTAGAGTCCTAAAGTGTGGAACGAGCTCCCCATTGACCCATTAAATTAAATGGCATGTTGTGTGTTTGTGTGTGTGAGTTTGAGTGTGTGTGTGTGTGTGTGTGTGTGTGTGTGTGTGTGTGTGTGTGTGTGTGTGTGTGTGTGTGTGTGTGTGATAAAAATAACGGTTCCCAGAATAATGTTCGGAGGGAGACCTCTGTCTCTGTTCCAGCTCTGGAAGTGACCGCTCCGGAGGGGAGGGGCAGGGGCAGGGCGGGGCCGAGCGGCGCGTGCCCTGCGGCTGACTGGCTGGGCTCCTCCGTCACGGGGACGCGCCCGCATTTGCACGCACGCACACACCCGCCGCGCGGCCAGGGGCCAGCGTCTCTCTCTCGCTTTCTCTCTCTCTCTCTTTCTCTCTCTCCCTTTCCCCGTTTTCCCTTCACACTTTCCGGTCTCACGCGCGTCCCCGGTGAACTTTTCCCTCCCGTGAAAAGTGACCGACAACTAACCGGATTTACCGGGGTGTGACCGAGCAGCTCGCGGCCGGACCTGCCGTGATTCGCCGCCCCGGCACACACCGAGCAGCGGGCCGCAACTTTCCTCCGCCGCCCGTTACCCTCTTCGGGCGGTGACGTCAGCACCGGGAAAAAGTTTGGAGCGGGCCGCCGGTTCACCGGAGGAGACGATAACCGTGAGTGTCTTAACTTTTCTCAGTGTGTGTGTGTGTGTGAGGCTCAACAGCGCCCCCACGCTCACTGACCGTCTGTGTCCCGGTACCGACAGGACCGGAACCACGGCCGCTCCACTCGCGTGCCCGCTGCTCGTCGTTCGGTTGTTTCCCCGTGCACGCGGAGATGGGGACGATGTGAGCGGGTCAGCGCGTGGCCTCCACGAGACTCACGCTTATCTCCGGTAGAGGTGAGTAATCCATCCTGCTAACGCAAAGTAACGCAACGTGGTGACGTAATGTAACGTGATACCGTTCACTCCATTGAAGTCATGAAGTCAACGTGACTCTGAAACACGTTCATATTCATGTGCACATTATGTTTTATGTAATGAAGTCACTGTTTACATTACTCAGGCTCCGCCCACACGGAAACAGTCATCACGGATGCTATGGCTGCGTCTGGCTTCAGTTTCAGCCTCGTGTGAACGCTGCTGTTCTCGAATCAGTTTGGAAACGTTGTGTTTTTGTCCGGACGAACAGAAACTGAGACTTTTGTAAACAATCCCCATCGCTGCTTCTCGTTCGTAGTATTTTCCTGTAACAAAGCAACCAACTGCTGAGTAGACAATCTACTTCCTGTTTACATTACATGACCGGAGCATGTGAACGGTCACGTGACCTGTGTTATCAGGTTTGTGAACGCGGACTCAGTCTCTTATTGTTGAATTAAAGCAACACCGTGTGACTTCTACTGAGCCACAGCGCCCCCTGCATGTGGGGATTCAAGGCGCTGTCACGGTCCCGACCAGCAAACCAAAATATATTTTGCATTCAAGTGGTGTCGGAATAATTAGAATTACTTCCAGACTTGTAAAATTCATGTAAATGTTGCTACACGAGATCATGGTGTCAACATCTTTTCTAATAGTTTCTTCACAAGCTCCAAACGTCAACCTTTAGCCGTTTTCATGACTAACTTTTTTAACTATTATGTGACACTTGATGTCTGTGTTGTTTAAACGTCTTAAACACGTAAACACAACACGTCATTCACAGCTTCCGCCCATGTTCTTTAACACTTTCTGACTTCAAAGCACATGAACACGGGCAAGTCAGAACAAAGACTTGAAAAAGGACCTTGAGAGACGAGCCAGTGAATTCACAGTGTGTCCGAGCAGGAGAGGAGTTCAGGGTCTGGATCGAACTGAACCACGATTCTGTTTGTTTATAACGTGAAAACACTTTTTTGGATAGTTCAGACATTTGGACCAATCACAGAAAGTTGAGACGCTATTAAACAATAGAAGAAGAGGAAGCAGCTGCAGAGTTCACCGCCTACAATATAATGTTTGAACCACGAGGACCCCTGTTAGACGCCATCTACCATCCAATCAGAGTCAAGTACAGGTAGACGCAGCTCACGTAGGTGATGACAACACGACGAACGTATGTCAGACCAAATTAATTTATTACATTAGGATTACAATAAACCACGTAGTCAAAACTTTGTGGACACTGGAACACGTCGCTTACATTTTCAACGGACAAACACAAAGTGTTGTGTGTCTGCGTGAAGACGCCTCCTCACTGGAGCTGGAAGGTCCAGTGAGGAGCTGAATAATGAGCAACTTGCTGCTTCAGAGACTTGCTAAAGTTAGCCTGAGTGGCTAAAGCAGTTCACAGCAGGAATCTCAGTAATGTGTGTGTGTGTGTTGTGTATTTTTAGCTGCATGCTGTTTGAATTCTGCTCTGATGTTATGAGGCAACACCACACTACAGTTAAAGGGCCGAATCGTGTGTGTGTGTGTGTGTGAGTGATTGTGTGTCGTTTAAATCCTCGTCCAGGTGAGGAATGTTAAACGTCCCAGGTGGTGTCCGTCTCTCAGATGCAGTTAGCGTGCAGCTCTAACACTCAGCTCAGACTGTGTCTCAAGGTGTCTCACAGTCAAACGTCTTCTGTTTTGTCCCGACACCTCGACCAGCATCACAAGCTGCTGCAGATCGAACCTTTATCCTGTTTTCACAACGTCGTCCGATTCAATCAACACAAATCATTAAAGATAAACACACAAGAGATCGATTGATCGGAGGGGGTCACGTGTCAACAGCTGCGGTGATCTTTGAACATAAACTGTTTTTCTCGACTGTGAGAAATTAGATTTTTCTCTGGAAATTAAGTTTAAAGAACTGGAGGTCGACTCTGCAGTTAAATCAGATTATAATAGAATTCTTTCTGACAGAGAAGCAGTGTAACGGCAGTATTTCACTGAGGCGTTCAATATGTGTAGAAATTTCTATTTTATTATTTAATTTATTATTCTTTTTAAATGACAAACGTATACCGACAGAAAAAGTAAGGATAAGATAACTTTCTAAGTAAAAAAAAGTTGTGCTGAATAAAGTTAAATAAAGTATTGTTACAATAAAGTTCCGTTATAAATAAGTTTAAGCTTTATGCTGTTACAATAGAAGTATTACAATATTATGATATTACATTAGCAGTACAATATAAAGTAGAACAAAGATGAATTGTCATACTAACGATAGCGTTTTTCTCTATTAAAAAGAATAAAAGCAGGACCGCTGGTGCTTTTATTCTGAAGTAGCATGTGGACTGTCTCTCTCTTTGTCTCTGGTGGTCATGTGTCATGTGATCAGGATGTAGAGATGCTCCTCTGTCAGCTCGTCTCAAACAGCACGAGAGAGTCCGACTGAAAAGATCTGTACACACTGGGCGTTGAGTGGAGCTGACGACTATCTATAGATGTGTGTGTCTGTGTGTGTCTGTGTGTGTGGAGTATGAACACCATTCATTATCACATTCCTTTTGAGAGGCCTACACATGGGAACTGACTGTGTCTCTGTTCACAACAGATCACATGTGTTCACTACTGATCAATAATCGACCAATCAGAGCTGAGCAGTCGTTATTTTATACGTATGTTTTATTACTTTATATCTGACATCACTGATATTTGAAAATGACTGGGAGCTTAAGGACATGCCCACTCACACCTGCGACCTGCCCCCATTGGACTGTACCAGTGCTTTATCATCTGTTTGACTTAGAAGACTCATTTCTTCTGCCTTCACTCACAACAAACACGTTGACCCTGGAGTTAGCATGTGCGTGCATTGTTAACAGTGTGTTTAAACAGCTGTTTAGATTTTCTAACAGTAGCTCTACAACTAGCTGGGCTTGTTCAACCAGACACACAGAACTGAGTGTGTCTGTGTGTGTGTCTGTGTGTGTGTGTGTTGGAATGCCTGTGATGTGATGTCAGTGTTTCTGCCCATGGTCTGTGGTATGCAGGCTGCTCGCTCACCTAGACACACACAATAAGATATGAGTACAATCCAGTATCTATGTCCACCATCTTGTCTGTGTGTGTGTGAGAGTGTGTTTGCCATGTTCCTGCTGTGGCTGTGTGACTTGAAGCTGTGTTGACACAGAAAAAACACACTCTCTCACTTCTTTTGTGTTCTTTGCTGTATGCGTGTGTTTTGTTTGTTTTGTTTCGTTTGAGCAGCAACATTAAAAAACATTTTCATGTCTTTACTGCAGGTTTAGCATTTAATCGATTTTTAATCTTTTGTCATTGTCATGAAAACACGTAGTTTTACGTTTTACAGTTTAAAGGAGACTTTTTCTCTCTCTCTCTTCAGGTTGATAATGTAAACATTTGTTATTACTGTGAAAGGTTTCCAATATTCAGAAGCCCATGACTTCCTCAAACTGCCCATTGCTGCAGCTCCTCCTTTCAGCCTCTGTCTCCAGCACTTGGTTTTTAGCTCCTATGTCTTTAAGGCCCTCCTCCTGATGAAGCCCAGTCGGCTCTGATTGGTCAGCTGGTTTACTCTGTTGTGATTGGTCAAAGGTTTCCAGCCTGTGTAGGAAATGCTGGCCTCTGCTCTTACTTCACTTTGTTAGAGGGCTTGTCCGACCAGCGGCTAGAAGTGAATTATGCAAGTTAATTTTGGTTTCATATTGTAACTTAGGGAGAGCTCTAAAGAATTTTGTCTGACTTACATTCGTCCTGTCATCATCAGCTACGTGGGCTGCGTCTATCTGTACTTGACTCTGATTGGTTTATAGACGGCGTCTGACGTCCGCGTGTTGTCAGATGGCGGGGGGGGAGTAGAAGTCTTTCTGTGGAGAAAATGATTGAAGCACTTCATCTGGTTGCCATGCTAATATCATAATGGTATCACTACCAGCATGTACAGTACTCCACACTCTAATGAACTGATCTTTAGTCACAGACACTCATTACCTGACAAGGTGTTTTCCCATGAGAACAGGACTCTAATATTTAACTGTGTGTATTTAAAGGCTGGAGGCAGGGGCGTTCTCCATAGACTGACAAACTCTGAGGGAGAGAGACAATAGACAGACAAAGAGAGAGAGACAATCGAGCAGAAGACGGAGGTGAAAGTGAGGCAGCTGTGGTTTCCGTAGCGATGCGAAAACACATAACAGAGGAGAGGAATGTAAAGGCAGAGATGAAAAAAAGTGGAAACATGAAAGAAAGAGAGGAAGAGGGACGGGAAGAATGAAGGGAGGGGGGAGGAGGGCTAGGGAGCTGTAATGAAAGGAAAATGAGAGAGAGAAAGACTCGCGGAGCTCGAACGCCCGGGATGGACTATACCAGAGAGATGGAGTAGGAAAAACCTAAAGAACAATGACAATCAACAAAAAATAAGAAAGATAACTGAAGATCAGAAAATAAACAGGGAAAAGAAAAGATACAAAGGAATTAGAAGAGAGGGAGACAGGGAAAAAAGCAAAGAGAGAAAGAAATGACACAAGATGAGGTAAAAGGAAATGAGTGACGTGAGAAAACAGAAAAAAGACCAGAAAGGAGCAAGAGAAGGAAACAAAGGGAACGAGGCGGAGCAGGAAAAACGCGGAGTGAAGGGAGGAGTGATGGAAACGAGTTACGAGTGGTCTGACCATAAAACAAGAGATGGAAAGATGGAGTGGCAGAAAGAGCGGGAAAAGAAAAGGATGGGATTTATTCTGCATCCTATTTTATATTTCAATGTTTTTCCCACAAATAATTAGTTTGCTCTAACTGCTTATTTTTATAATCTTTTCTTTTCAACACAACGTAGAATTAAATAGTTTAAAAGGTTTTCTGACCGTGCTCTCTGATTGGCTGTTCTCAGGTGGAGCGGGTGGAGCTGAACGATGGCGAGTGCGTCAGTGAAGGTGGCGGTGCGAGTCCGTCCGTTCAACTCCCGGGAGATGGGACGCAATGCCAAGTGTGTGATCCAGATGCAGGGAAACACCACGTGTAAGACATGCACACACACACACACACACACACACACACACACACACACACACACACACACACACACACACACACTCTTTGACCTCTGAACTAAATCCAAATCATTTTTTTGACTCCTCAGTCTTTCTGAGTTTTAGTGTGACTTATACATGCCTTAGCACTCCCAGAATGCCTCTGGCCGTCATGTGACCTCTGAACCTGCTGCTATTTACACTCACAAACACACACGGTTTATTAATAGACAAGCTCCAGCAATATTTTTTTTAGCAGCCGTGCGTCTGAACGCTCAGGTTAGTAGTTAAGCAGCATGCCAGAAAGTAAGTGGACAATTAATCACTTCAGCTACATGTGACTCTTGAAGCTTTACCCGACCTCCACCTGGTCTCAACCGTCCAACCAGATTTGAAACAGGGAACGTCCATATTCTTCCGGCCACGGCGTGCATCATGCCACCAGGCGTACCAGGTGTTTGACGAGGTCTTTCTTTCCTTCCAGGTATCTCCAACCCCAAACAACCCAAAGATGGAGCCAAGAACTTCTCCTTTGACTATTCCTACTGGTCACACACGACGGTGATCACACACTATCACACACACACACACGACATGTGCAAGTATTCACCAGGTGAACCTGTAGTAACTCGAGGTGTGTGTGTGTTCCTGCAGAATGACGACCCCTGCTTTGCGTCTCAGAGGCAGGTGTACAAAGACATTGGAGAGGAGATGCTGCTTCACGCCTTTGAAGGTAAAACTGAACATTTTGATGATGCTACAGATGCTTATGATGATCACACTGACACAGACGTTAACCTAACTTAATTAAAATCTTTTCCCAGGATACAATGTGTGTATTTTTGCATACGGCCAGACGGGTGGAGGAAAGAGTTACACCATGATGGGCAAACAGGAGCCTGGACAGGAGGGGATCATCCCACAGGTAACACACTAAACATTTGTCTGATTTAAACTGAGACCAAACGACTGTGAAGGTGTGTCACAGTCAAAGGAGGATATTTGGATAATTTGCATATTTCCCCACTGAACCTATTTGAGCGATCTCCTGCGATAGCGTCACAAATGTCCGTGTCCTCCTGGCCCTGTTTAATGTTCCTGTGGATTGTGTCTCTGTGTTTAGCTCTGTGAAGAACTGTTTCAGAGAACAGGAGAAAACGCAGATCCTGACCTGACGTACTCTGTGGAGGTAAACTCACTCTGATCCACTAATTCAAGACTGAATCTTCCCTGTGATTGTCGATTGGCTGAATTCCGTCTCTTCCGCCTCCAGGTGTCCTACATGGAGATCTACTGCGAGCGGGTCAGAGATCTGCTAAACCCAAAGTCCCAGGGGACACTGCGGGTTAGAGAGCATCCCATTCTGGGGCCGTATGTGGAGGACCTGTCCAAACTCGCTGTGACCGGATTCACCGACATCCGGGACCTGATGGACGCCGGCAACAAAGCCCGGTCAGTTTTCTCCCTGTGGATCCAAATCAATCCAACGCTTCTTTTTACACAATAGTGTGAAAGGCTGCATTTTTTAGGGGGAAGTGAGATTATTTATACCTGATTTGATTATTGACTACAGGACAGTTGCGGCCACAAACATGAACGAGACCTCGTCCAGGTCACACGCCGTCTTCACCATTGTGTTCACCCAAAAACGACGAGACCAGATGACCAGCCTGGACACTGAGAAGGTGTGTGGGAGTGTGTGCATGTGTTTGGACCTCATGAGGACCCTGTTCCCTCACTATATTGTGTTCTTATGTCGCACTGTAACTACAATTTAGTTCATAATCAGGATTCTAAAGATGAAACTTTCTATTCAGGTCAGTAAGATCAGTCTGGTTGACTTGGCTGGAAGCGAGCGAGCTGACTCGTCGGGGGCTAAGGGCACCAGGCTCAAGGTCAGAGGTCACACAACTCATGCTGATGTGTTCGCTAACTTCAATAAAATCCAGGATTTCTAAGTTATATTTACTTTATATTTACGAACAGGAAGGAGCCAACATCAATAAATCTCTCACCACATTGGGAAAGGTGATATCCGCTTTGGCTGAAATGGTGAGTTGACACACTTGATATTTATACTCGGGTTACATAACAGAAAATGTACACATTTGTTAAACTAATAAGTAAGACTAGTTGACATGTACAATCTGTTTCCCTCTGCAGCAGAGCAGTAAGAAGAGGAAAAGTGATTTTATTCCCTACAGAGACTCGGTGCTCACCTGGCTACTGAAGGAAAACCTGGGCAAGTGTAAATGGTTTCATGACCAGTAAAAATCTCGTGCTATTGGTTGTCTTGAAAGCAAAAAGGAACAGAATTAACATTAGGATTAGATTTATTACTAGAGCTAGCTTTACAGTGTAGCCATACCAGTAGCAGTTAGCAGAAGGTTCAATGCAGAGGAATTTGTAAATAACAGTTAAGTTTTGATTGTTTTCTTCAGGAGGAAACTCTCGAACGGCCATGATTGCTGCTCTAAGTCCTGCTGACATCAACTATGAAGAAACACTGAGCACCCTGAGGTCAGATTCTAACGTGTGTCCGGTGTAATCTATCAGCCTGCGTGTAGATTAGTGAAGTAAACGTCATTTAGTCTAATGAGATCTATCTAGTTTAATATGATTTTAACTTGGTCTTGTCTGGTTCAGATATGCTGACCGTGCCAAACAGATCCGTTGTAACGCTGTGATCAATGAAGATCCAAACGCCCGACTGATCAGAGAGCTGAAGTCTGAAGTGGAGCGACTGAGAAACCTGCTCTTCTCCCAGGGCCTGCAGGAACTGCTGGATAACGCTGGTATATACAGATCTCACAGTACACACTATACAATATACACATTATACTGGCATGGTAATACATAGTTTTACTGGTGGTGCATAAGGATTATACTATGTATGTAAGTTAATAAAGTGATCACTGGTGCACACACGTACTATGCATCCACAATACCAGTCATCTACATCCCATTATACATGCAACACTAGTACACTATTGACGCATGATAATAAACTAATTATACTGGATACACATTCATTAATAGGTTGTACTTAAGTTAATATTTGGTACTGCTATTTATATTGTGTGTGTTTGTTTAGTTAAACATGGTATGTGTGGCATGTCTATGTGCTGAATGTAGGGTATTTACAGACAAGAGCAACTGTGTGTGTGTCTGTGTGTGTCAGCAGATATTTACATGCTGTTCTTTACATAACAAGTATAACAGAGATTCCTCTTCGTTTAAAATTAAACCAGACTCTCTCTCTTTTACTCGCTCTCTCTCTCTCTCTCTTTCTCTTTCTCTTTCTCTCTATCTCTCTATCTCTGTCTCTGTCTCTCTCTTTCTCACTCTCTCTGTCTCTCTCTGTTTCTCTCTCTCACTCTCTCTCCCTCTCAGCCAACAACAACAATGGCCCTGCTGGTGTTGCAGGTGTGTGCCCCTCCCCCCTGCAGCTGGCCCTTGAAGCCAATGGAATCACACCTCAGAATGGCTCCGCCCCTCCAGGTGAATATACGGACTCCATAATAAAAATGTATCTTTGTTTTTAAACAAAGTTACTTTTTATTTATGTTGTTTATTTTTCTTCCACCTGCAGTCTCCAGTGAGGCGTCGTCCTCGGGGGATGCAGCGGCTGACCCAGAGGACCTGATCGAGGATGGAGAAGACGGGGAGGAGGCCATCAGCAAAGAGGAGGCAGCTGAGAGACTGATGGTAGAGTCTGATCTTCTTTAAAAACCTGTTAACTGCATCAAATCTGAGCAAACAGACCTAAGGCAGATATATTTAGATTTTTACTGGATGAACTCGGCCTCATTGTGTTCGTGTTTCAGGAGACGGAGAAATTCATCGCTGAGCTAAACGAGACGTGGGAAGAGAAACTAAGAAAAACCGAATCCATACGCCTGGATAGGTAACATCACATTCCCTGTAGACACCAGTCAATGTATATAAAGACGATCACTGACTGTACATAAAGAAAATCAACAACTCTCTCTCTCTCCATCAGAGAGTCCCTGCTGGCAGAAATGGGCGTGTCCATCAAAGAGGACGGAGGAACGTTGGGCGTCTTCTCTCCTAAAGGGGTGAGTTTAAATAGTTTCTGTAAACTAAAAATCATAAATACACATGTGTATTATAGTTTATATATACGTGTGTGTGTGTGTGTATATTTATATGTGCGTATAGATGTTTATTTATATACTGTATATATATATTTCATTTAGATGGCTGATTTGGGTATGTAGACATGAGAGCAGCATCGAGTTGCGGTGCCTTTTCACACTAAACCTCTTGTGTGTGTCTGTGTGTGTGTGCTTGTGCGTGTGTGTGTGTGCGGTGCAGACTCCTCACCTGGTCAACCTGAATGAAGACCCTCTGATGTCTGAGTGTCTCCTCTACTACATCAAGGAGGGTTTCACCAGGTCAGAGTTCAAAATCACTTCAATATAAGTAAATGTACTCAGTTAAATATAGCAAGATTATATATATATTATAATGAAGCACAATAATATATCGTCTGTTTGTCTCAGGGTTGGACAACAGGATGTGGACATTAAACTGTCAGGAGACTTTATAAAGGAGATTCACTGTGTGTTCGTCAGCGAGCTCACCGAGCAGGGAGAAGGTGAGACACCTGTCTGTCTGTCTGTCTGTCTGTCTGTCTGTCTGTCTGTCTGTCTGTCTGTCTGTCTGTCTGTCTGTCTGTCTCTCTCTGTGTTTACGTCGCCCTCTGCTGGTCAAGGTGCTTCAGCTGTGTGACTCTCTTTCTTCTTTTTCTGTAAAAGCTTCCAGGAAATCTGTCAGGTATCGTTTAACAGTCGCCGCTACTGGTTATTATGGCAACATCACCTTCCTATTCAAACCCGTGTTTCCTGTGCGACCCCTGCCACCCCCACCCCCCATCCCCTTCCATTGTGTATGTGTTTATGTGTGTGTCTGTAAACCCATCAGTCGTGTCCTGAATGTACAGACATTAAAATACAATTGTTGTTTTTTAGTTTTGACTCTGTTGAACTGTCTCTGCAGTGGTGGTCACTCTGGAGCCGTTAGTCGGAGCCGAGACGTACGTGAACGGGAAAGAGATCAATGACGCAGTCGTCCTCAAACAAGGTAACTACACTCAGCGGTGGTTACACGCACAACCTCCACCTGGGCTAGGAGTGCTAAGCCATCAATGCTGCTTCACAGGCCCGCCACACTACTGAGCTTCAGTAAAAACAATAACAGGGACCATGTTCGACATATGAACTTACACAAATCAGTCAAATTGTCACGATCGTCGTAGCATTTTAATAAGCATCGTCCCAAATTCCTTTGCAACATGCTATTTCACACACAAACACAATGTGTGAGTTTATTTTATTAAAAAACAGTAACTGAATTTCATAGTATTTCTAACAGGATCTTTGTTGTTAGACCCAACAACACAGAAAAGCAGTGTAAACAGGGTTCCTTCCTACGGTCATGAAAAACCTGGAAAAGTCATGGAATTTTAAAATGTGTTTTTCCTGACCTTGAAAAGTCATGTAAATTTGTCATATTCATATTATCATGTCGTTCATTTACACAGAGTTTTAAATAATTCATAGGGTTTTAAAGAAATACGCTCAAATATAAGCAGGCATACTTGGGTTTGTGTCATTTAAGTTATACTGTATGCCTTGGAATTCTCATTGTTAGTTTAAATGAGTTTAGTTTAAACAAAATGTTTGGTCACAGAAATTCGGTTTATAAGTTATTGAAAAGTCATGGAAATCCATTGGTCAAAATGTGTATGAACCCTGTGTAAAGTATCGCCAAAAGTTACCCTTGTGTACAGATACCAACGTCCTGGTACCGGAGCTGTGTCAGTTATCATATGAGCGGTTTCCTCCACTACACCTGATTGCATCACGTCTGTCTTCGTTGATAGGTAACCGCATCGTGATGGGGAAGAACCATGTGTTCCGCTTCAACCACCCGGAGCAGGCCAGGCTGGAGAGGGAGCGCAGCGTGACAGCCGAGCAGCAGGAGGAGCCAGAGGACTGGAACTACGCTCAGAAGGAGCTGCTGGAGAAACAAGGCATCGACATCAAACTGGAGATGGAGAAGAGGTAGAGACGGAGGAGGAGTGACGCTGACGGCATCTTCATCTTCAGCAATGAAACAGAATTTTTTAATAAGAACACTTTCTTCAGTTTAATGAACACACAATATATCACTGACCTGTGTTTGTGTGTGTTTGTGTTAAAGGCTGCAGGACATGGAGACTCAGTATCGTAAAGAGAAGGAGGAGGCTGATCTGCTGCTGGAGCAACACAGGCTGGTACGTGTCTTTAAGTGCAGAGTTACAACACAAAGTACTTGACAGTGTTAAACCTCTGTGTCTGTGTGTGTCTGTGTGTGTGCAGTATGCCGACAGTGACAGCGGTGACGACTCGGACAAACGCTCCTGTGAGGAGAGCTGGAGGCTGATTTCCTCCCTGAGAGAGAAACTACCTGCCAACAAGGTACAAATATACACACAAATAAAAGCAGCTGAGTGGTTGACTGTGACCAGCTCCTGTTTGCAGTGGACTTAGTGTTGTAAAGACAAGTCTCAGTAGTTTACTGTGAAAGTTTCATGATGGTTTCTCGGTATTAACTGTACGTGTGGCCTGTGTGTCTCCAGGTCCAGTCCATCGTGAAGCGCTGTGGTCTGCCCAGCAGTGGGAAGAGGAGGGAGCCGCTCAGAGTCTATCAGATCCCTCAGAGGAGGAGGATCAGCAAAGACCCCAAACGGGTCACCATCGAAGACCTCCGCATGCAGGCCGTCAAAGAGATCTGCTACGAGGTCACACACACACACAAACACACACACACACACTCACACACAGAAAACAGTGTGCAGTCAAATTTAAAAGAATACTTTCACAGAAGATGACAACATTTCAACTTTATTTCACTGATCGACAAATACATTTATGCATTTTCCTAAAAGTTTGCAATTTGTGCCCCTCCCCTCGCCCCAGGTGGCTCTGGGAGATTTCCGTCAATCCCGCCAGGAGATCGAGGCGCTGTCCATCGTCAAGATGAAGGAACTCTGTCGCATGTACACCAAGAAGGACGCCAACGAGAGGGAGAGCTGGAGGGCCGTGGCCCAGGACGTATGTGACACCGTGGGCATCGGAGAGGAGAGGAGCCCCCCCGCGGAGGAGGGAGGAGGAGGAGGAGGAGGAGGAGGAGAAGGGGGAGAAGGGGGAGCAGGAGAGACAGGGGAGGGAGGAGAGAAAGTAAAAGTGTACGACCTGAAGGCTCACATCGATAAACTGACAGACATTTTGGAGGTGAGTGAACAAACTCACAGCCGAGCGATTTGAAATTAAACTGTAATCATCCTTTTAGAATCCATGACGCTGCTACACTCATGAAATCATTGAATTAATAATCAAGTAATCAATAATTTACCTGTGAGAGATTAAATGTATGTAATAAACATCAATAATCATTTTCTCTTCATAGTTTAATTAATCAAATCAACAATGATTCCCCCAGGAGGTGAAGCTGCAGAACAACATGAAGGACGAGGAGATCAGAGCTCTGAGAGACAGAATGATCAAGATGGAGAGCATCATACCTGTGCAGGTACGCCCACTCCCCCACTTCCCCCCCCCCCCCTCCCCCCCCATTAATCTCTGCTCTGTGAATGACCTGTGTCTTCCTCTGGTTCCCAGGAGGACGACATGAATGGGGAAGAAGACGAGGGTGATCAGAGAGACGGGGACGAAGGCAGCGGGGACGTCCCCAAACAGCCCGAGGTCAGAGTCAAGCGGCTGATGGACGAGGACCCGGCCTTCAGGAGAGGGCGCCTCCGCTGGCTGAAACTGGAACAGCAGAGAATCCTGAACCTGCAGCAGCAGAACATCACCAAGAAGCTCCGAGGACAGAACCAGACCCAGGGTCAGTGTGTGACGTCATTACCCCATCCCCCCCTCTGTGTGTGTGTTTGTGTGTGTGTGTGCTCAGTCTCATGACTCTGTGTCGCCCCCTGCAGGTCCGAACACCCCCATCGTCCCTGTTCACCTCCCGGGGACCGGCCGCTTCATCCCCCCCCAGGAATGCAAACTGAAGTTCCCCTTTAAGAGTAACCCCGCCCACCGCTTGTCATGGGGACCAGCCAGCGCCGCCCTGCAAGCCCTGGGTCTCGGGGAAGGCGGAGGAGATGGATGGGAGGAGGGGGGGGGAATGGAAGGTAAAACTTCTCCATCACCTCCTCCCCCTCAGGTGCACTCTCCTGCTCTCTTGCCCCTCCCCTTCCTGGTCCCGCCCCCTCGCATGCGCACCCCCAGCCCCCATCGCGCCTGGCAGCAGCGCAATCCAGGCAACCAGGGTCACCAGGGCGGCTTCAACTACCATCAGCAGGGCAACAACCACCATCAGCAGGGCAACAACCACCATCAGCAGGGCAACAACCAGAACCACCACCAGCGCCGCCAACGCCGCAACTCTCTGGATAGCTCCACCCATGGCAACAGTAGCTACGACGGCGACCAGCATCACGGTGGCGATGGCGGTGGCGGTCACCAGGGGCGACCACGACAGAGGAGGGGGGTGTCCCCAGGGCCTGGAGGGGAGTGGGGGGGAGGTAGAGGAGGAGGAGGAGGAGGAGGTGGTGGTGGTGGTGGTGGGAGGGACGGGAGAGACAGAGACAGAGACGGGAGCTTCCATTTTAATCAACAACAGCACCATCAGTTCCACCACCACCCCTACTACAATCCCCACAATGCACCATTCCAGCCAGGACCTCATCCTAACTACCACAGCTTGCCACGCTCGTGCCCGCCCCTTCCCGACATGCTGATTGGGGCGGGCCCACCGCCGGGAGGGTGGGGCTTCACCACTCCTCCGAGGATGAGACGACAGTTCAGTGCACCGGACCTCAAACAAAACAAGGAGACGCCCATCTGACCTCTGACCTCCGACACATGGATGACTCTGATTGGTTAAAGGGCACAGGGCGGTCCTGATGCTGTAGAGATGCGTGTGCGTGCGTGTCTGTGTGTGTGTGTGTTTTGCTGCACTTTCCTATACTGAGTCAACCCATCACACACATCCTGTATCTTCAATCCTGCTGTGTGTGTGTGTGTGTGTTTGTGTGTGTGTGTGTAGCTTTTACGTTCACAGGTTAGCTGTTGCCATTGCAACACTGTTTTATTTTTTGCTGTTGGTTGGATTGTCAAACAAGATGGAAGTTTATTATGTAATGACTTAGTTTTATTGGTCTTCCATATCGATTGAAGTTGTTGTCACGATCAGTCATTTATCACGAGGTGCTAACGTGTTAGCTCCTGAGGCTACTTCGTGTTAGCAGAATTTTTTTTTTTTTTAAAGATGAAGTGCGTTGAGTTGAGTTTTAGGGCAGAGCGGATGTTTGCACTTACACACACTTCAGCTTTTGCTCCTTTGTTTTAGCTGCTGTTAGCCCAGGAGGCTAACGACAGCTAACTAGCCTGATTCAGCCTGAGCATTCTGTGTTAGCGAGGGCTAGCCAGTTAGCATAAGCAAGGAGCAAGGGACGGCTCTTTAGCTTTTCAGGCTAATAGGTAGTGAAATGCTACACAAGCCTAAGTTTAGCCTAGCCCAGCCAACGCAGCATTCATGTTATATGGGAACTACAGGTTGTACGACTTCGATTTCAACACATTGAAATCAGTTTAGTTTTACATTTATTTTAGATTAAAACTGTTTATGAACTTAACAGCAATATCTTCTTCACGTTGCATCATTGAGGAGAGCTAACATTTGGGAATGAAAGGCTAACTGACCACGTTTTAGCATGAATGCTCCAAGTTTCGCGTTCTGAAGAAAGACACAAATGTGGCTCTAACTTTAAATAGGGAAACGGTAGTGAATGAAAAATGGAATCGTGAGTTGAATGTTTCGGGTGTTTTTCCGTTGTTGAAGCAGAGGTCGTACGCAATCTTGTTCCTCCCATGTGACTTGAATGCTGAGTCGCTAAGTGCTACAAACCAAAGAAAGCTGCTGTGTGGCGCCACCTGCAGGTGAGCCGACGGCCACACTGCTGTACAGACAGACGGGGTCGAGGAAGTTGTAAATGTTGATGCGACTTGCGCGCAGAATCGTTTTAAAGCGTGATGTGTGTATATTTGATTTGAGTTTCTATGAAGATGAATCTATTTTAAGAAAAACACTCGTGCTGAGTTCACTATCAAAGGCAATCGTGGGAGAAGCAGGAAGTGAGAGCTAATGTGCGATGAAGTAATCATGGTGGATTATAGTTAATGTAGGGATGTGTGAGGAGGGAACTCTGGGAAATGTAGTCAGAGAGAGGAGTTTGGATAGAGAAGGCAGAGAATGAGGAGAAGGAGATTTTGTTTTGATGCTTTGTTTTTGAGAAACACGAGGACTCGTTCCTCCATCAGGACCTGACACTACTTCATATTGAATTTGTCCTGAAGAGACGAGGAGCGAACACTGACTTCCTGCGACGACAGGAAGATGAAAACTGTGGCTTCCTCTCGTTTGAGAGTCACTTTAAAGACTGACTTTATTTTTTTCAATATAACGACAGAGAAGCCAGATATTTGTTTTC
Source organism: Pleuronectes platessa (assembly GCF_947347685.1). Lineage (NCBI taxonomy): Eukaryota > Metazoa > Chordata > Actinopteri > Pleuronectiformes > Pleuronectidae > Pleuronectes > Pleuronectes platessa. The sequence goes on along the minus strand of NC_070648.1, from coordinate 3,064,873 downwards.
AGCTGCGTCCGACTGAGCTTTAACAGACTTTTTTTGGTTTACTCCTGCGAATAACAAGAATCTATATTATTGATGAATCAATAAATGTTCAAAAGAGAGTTTAAAAAAAAAGCGTCTGAGGTGGAAGTCGAAAACATTTTAAGACGGAGAAAAGCTGAATTGATTTATGACTGAACTGATTGACAGTTAAACAGATTATTCTGTCGTTCTCTGAATCATTTTATCTCTAAATATGTTTGCAACGGTCAAGTTCTTCCTGCTGCGTTCCCCTCTGAAATGTAGGATGTGGTAAAAACAGCTGAACGTAGCGGTTGAGTTTTAATGTACGCAAACGACAAAAGGTTTACTGTCAGGAGGGGCGGGGCGTTAAAACCCCAACCCCCCCACAAAGTAAGGCATTGTGGGAGATGACGAGTGGAGTTTTTGTGCTCCCTAACCGTTAAGACCTTCTCACAAAGAAGGTCAGAACCAACCAATGGGAAACGCTCCCTCTGGTTGGGAGGTAGTTGCCACAATATTGGTGACATAAACACAGGAATTGATTATGATTGGCCCGAGAAGCGTGACATCAGCAGCCCTTAAGTTCCACCTTGTTACGCTCTGCTGTCTCTGGGATCGTGGGACAATCTGGATGACCTGTTGCCGCTGCCGGTCATGAGGGGAAAATAAGTTTTCCTATTTGTTTATGGTTTTTCAGTTTTTCTTATTTTAAATTTTTTTTCCAGCTCTGGTCTCTGATTGGCTGGTTTTTACTTTTTCTCTTTGTGTACTCATTTCTTCCGGAGCGTTTTAACCCCGCCTCCATGTTTTTTTCTTTGCTTCATGATGCCTTCATCACTATTATTGATATAATTATGAAGTTTTAAGTGTCATCAATGTTGGGTCCTTGCTGCTAAAGGGAGATTGTTCACCCTCATGCAAATGTCTGTGTGCATGTGTGTGTGCGTGCGTGTCTGTGTGTGTGTGTGCCTGTCTCTGTGTGTGTGCGCATTTCCTGGTTAATTTAGAGTCATAATCAAAAGTTTGTTTTTCTTTATAAAGCGGATTTTATTGTTTTTCTTTTACTCGTTTGTTTTTGGGAGTTTAGGGGGGGGGGTCTGGCGGTTGTAGGAAGCCATGTCCATGGCAACTCGACTGAACAGAACTCCAACCTTCAAACCATAAGATCACAGCATGAACATGGACATGATGACATCAGGCTGTAGCCCCCCTCCTATTGGCTCGATTGTTTGTGTGTCTGTGTTGTTGTATCAGGAACCAATCTCAGGCTCTACCTGCAGACAACATGACGGCAATAAAGTGTCGACAAACACGACTCCACTCGTGCTTCACTGCTCTTTTCTGTTCACTTCCAATCAGCACCAGCTTCCTGTGGCGAAGCAAATCGCAGCTTGGCTTCAGTTTTAAGCTTTTTGTGTGTGTCTGTGTGTGGGGGGGGTGTGGCCCAGCTTCAGTGGTGACATCATCACAGGGTTTCTTTCAGATTTTCTACAACTGTTATCACTTGCTCTCCTTTATCTCCCACATCTGTGATTTTTCACTACATCAAACATAATCTCACACATTTGTGTTTGTCCAACTCTTCATTAATATGACAAAGAGTTTTTATGAAAGTTTGTTGCTTTGTTTTCTGTCACCCGTGAAGATGGACACAGGTGAATCAGAGGATGAAACATTTGATTCTGTCCCTGTGGAGACAGTTGGGGTATTTTAACACTAGGGGGCGACTGTGGTAAAACTACAGGCAGGTCAAATGCACAGTTGAGGCTTTCACATTATCAAGTAAGAACGTTTCAATTTAACACTAACTTTGATGTGTAATTAAAACATTTAAAATGCAAACAGTTTGACAAACTTTGAGAAAATCTTTATTTGTTTCAATTGATTTGAAAACACTACAGGTGCTTTGTTCCAGTCAGTCCAGTTAAAGAGTTTATACGAGCTGATTTAAATTGTCTTGTTTCAGAAGCGTAATAATGACTTTTATTGATTTGTATATACTTTGTTATAATTTTCCTTCTCTCGTCTGTCCAACATCTTTCTTTCATTCAGCTTGAGAGCAATGCATGATGCTCTGTATTATTGGCCATCATATTGTCTAGTTTCATAACCTCTGGGTTGTGTCGGAGGTGATCTGGAGTCAGTCTGGAAACATCGACTGTAAAATAAGTGAAGCCGAATCCATCACCCTGGTGTCTGGCTGCTGTTTAGGTCATTCGCCTCTTCCTCCTCCACGTTAGAAGATGGGACAAGGACCAAAGAGGGTAAACATTTTTTTCTGGCAGAATCAGGTTTTATTAATAATTCTAACTGTTTAGCTTTGCTCATTTAAATTCTTTGAGGACTACAGTGTGAGCGCCCACTAGAGGAACAGCAGGCATATTTGGTACAGCAACATTAACAATAGAAATGGTTTCCCTATTTGTCCGTGATGCATTGTGGGATACTGAGTCTCTGTAGGTGTATTAATTCCCTGTAAACCCTCGAACAGCTCGACAGAGTATGAAGCGTCATTGTCGGCAACAGACTCTACATATCTCACTTCCTGTGTCCGCAGCTGTCAATCAAACGGATACTTCCTCAGCTTCTCCTCACTTGGACTCAGTCGTTCAGAGTCTGTCTCACCATGCAGCTCGTCCTCGTCCTCTGTCTTCTGTCCAACGTTGGAAGGGTTACAGCTGTGGCAGGTTGCCACAGTGAGAGGGACAAGGACCACCGGCCCAGCATGAACTGCACGGCGGCCGGGTTCAGCGGCATCCCGGCGGGACTCGAACCCACGACCAAGGTAAACACAAACAGCTGCTGCAGAGAGAAGATCATGTTTCTGTTGTGACTTCTGAGAGGGAAAAAATATTTAAAAGTTTAAATATTTCAGGAAATTCAGACTTTAAAAAGTTATATTATATTAAAAAAATCAATAATATTAATCCAGTAAAGCAAAAAAAGTACTTGTAAAGTGACAAACAGTGTGATCAGAGAGAATACAGTCTTATTGAGGGAACAGATGTAATTAGAAAAAGATCAAATGATTATTTAAAGAAACACTTTTCCTCAAAGGAAACATGAAAAGTTACAATTAAACTTCAATTTAACACAAAAAGCAGCAGAATGAATGATGATGTAAAATGACAACGCACAATTCAACCTTCTGCAGCTGTGAGAAGATAAAACAAGTTTAAAATGTCTCATCCCTAATTGGATTTGAGTGACAGGAGGAGACCACAGCGGACACACAGGCTTCCTGCGTTCGACTGATAAGACGACAGAGGGACAGGAAACTGAATATTTCCTTCTCTCCTTTTTTAGGTTCTGTTGTTTCGTAGGAACCTGTTCTCCAGTTTGTCCTGGTCCTCCTTCAAGATTTTTCCGGACATCTATGAGATCGACCTCACAGGCAACCAGGTGTCCATCGGAGTTATTTTTTTTCAGACTGAATGAGTAACGTTGAAGTCACTTCATCAGTATTAAATCACGAGTTTCATGATGTCTTGTGTCGCCAGGTTCCAGAGGTGACTCCCAGCGCTGCTCCCATCCTGCCCACCCTCAGTGTTCTCCGACTGGGGAGGAACCGCCTCAGGTCCATCCCTGACGGCTCCTTCTCCGCCTGTCCCGCTCTGACTGAACTCCACCTGGACAACAACAACATCGACACTCTGAGCGACCACTCCTTCTCTGGACTCAGTATACTGGAGGTCGGTGAATAAGCATATTAGCATCTGTTATCAGTGTGTTAGCATGACGTTTTGAACATGTATCCATCCATGAAAATACACGTGAAGATGTCTACAGAAATCTAATCAGTTCATCTTCAAGTGTAAGTGACAACTCATTCAAATTGACCTATGATTACCAAAGTTGATCCATGAGTCTAAGTTAATCTTTGAGCCAAATCTTCACATAAATACATAAATAGGACATGTAGATGAAAGCTAGGAATTGGAGATGTTGTTGTTCTGTCGCCTTTTAGATCCTGGAACTGTCGTCCAATCATATCAAAGTGCTTCCCGAGCTCCTGCTCCACCCTGTTCCAGTCATAGAGACCCTGTCCCTGGAGATCAACCAGGTGAGAACACACACCAAGAACTCTGGAAGTATGTGAGCACGAAGTTTGACGTGGACCAGGCTACAACAGCTGTTCATGTTCTTGCCTCTAGGGGGCGATTGATGGTCTAAAACTGCAACACGTCTCCTTTTCCTTTTAGATCAAAGTGATGCCGGACAATTGGTTCATCACGAAGGAGGACGTGCCGTACCTCTATCTCTCAGCCAATCCCTGGGTCTGCTCCTGTAACATTGGTTACTTGCACCAATACATTGATGAATATAACAACGTCTACGTCCGCGATGGTCCACTCATCACGTTGAGACCTGAAAGTGTTGTGAGTTCCAGAAACAAACAAGCAAAGAAAGATGCTGTGACAAGAAGAGCAGGAATGTGTTGCTGTTCAGAGGTCGACTCTTAAAACTGTACCCAAGCTTTATCTAGTGTGTGGTAATGTCGCCATCTCCTGTTCACATGAGGACAGTTCAGTCCGGGTAAATGAGCTCCTGTATGTCGGGGTCTTGTTGAACTCGATTAGCTGTGACCGTTAAAAACAGTTCAACCCTCGATCAACATCGTACAAACCTTGAGAGAGATTTTACCTCAGGACTCACGACAGACATTCACATATTTTGTTGAGTTGGATTTTGCTGTGATGCATGTTTAACTTCCAACTGGATTTTTTGTTTTGGCATGCTGTAACTGACTTTGCGATGGTTGTTGTGTTTTCACAGATATGTGATTCTCCCCAGAGGCTCAAAGGTCAACCACTGATGAGTCTTACTGAGTCTGATTGGTGTCCGACGGATGCTGCTTCCTCGACTGTGCCCAGCGTTTCCTCTTTTCCTGCTACTACTATCACTGCTGCTGCTACTGTCATACCCACTGTGGCCACGTTGCAACTCCACACAGAACTCCACAGAGTATCCACAAGGTCCTGGTACCAAACTTTCACCAGTTCTTTTGAGTGGTCGAGCATTTCGGGGAAAGAAACTGAAGTAAGGGTTTTATCTTTTGGGTCACATCCTCCTTCTGAAAGTCCTGTGAGCACGTCAACGGCTGCGGCCATCAAAGCTCAGACAACTGAATCCATTCCTTCAACTGTTACATCAACGACTCCGAAACTGAAGCTAATCACGACCACAGCCCCCACCGAGGCAGCGAACACCCCAGTGTCCACACGGGTATCTGACAGAGCTGCAGGTGGTGAGCGTCGTGGTAGAGTCGGTGCCGTCGGAGCTGCAGGAGTGTTCTGCTTCTGGCTCTTTGCAGTGTGCCTGCTGCTGTGCGTTGTGTCGCTGGTGTGCATATTGGCAACTCTGGCGAGGTTGGTGGACTGGTACAGGAAGGTGTACAAGCCTCTGAATGTGGCTCTGGCTACACGGCGGGGAGGTGGTGAGGGAGTGAAGCTGTTAACGTACAACAGGAGGGAGGAGAAGGAGGTGGCAGGAGGAGGAGGAGTGGTGGCACTGTATCGCTCCGTTCTGTTTATCCACAGAGAGGAAGAAAAACCTGTGGAGAGGGAGGATGGAGTGAGCGAAGGTGAGGGGGGAGGACGAGGAGGGGGGGAAAGACTCCTCGTCACTCTGGAGCCGACAGGAGAAGAAGTGAAGAGAGAGGCTGAAGGGGAGAGAGGAGCGATGGAGGAGAGGGGGGTCTATCGGAAGACTCTGTACCGTCTGTTGAGCAAAGAAGAGGCCATATCCGGATGGAGGGATGTGATGGAGGAGGAGTGTCGGGTCCCTGCAGAAGGTGGAGGCGCAGGTGGGGGAGAAGCTTCTAGGAAGCGCTACAGTGTGATTCTAAGGGAGGAGAGGGAGGAGAGGGAGGAGAGGGGGGAGGCAGCGGGAGGGAGGGAAGAACATGAGTGGGTGGTGGGGGGGTGGGAGGTGAAAGGAGGACGGGGAGGTGGAGAAGGGGCGGGGCCGAGGAGCAGCTGGGGGGAGTGGCTGTCCAACTACTTACCCAGCATGCCCTGGGGGGTGACCATGCCTCCTGAAGGGGAGGCAGCTCAGTGACGTCACATGACTTCATTAGGATTCATGTTTATTTCATGTCACATAAAACTTTTGTTGATGCACATGTGACGTCTGAGATCGTGAATATTGGTCGTCTTTGAAACATTCATATTTCTCCACAGCTGCAGGTCGATGAAGACGAGTCGATCGTGACTTTTTATCTTTTAAAATATTATACCACTTTGTGTTAAACAGAATAAAGGATATAAACACCTTCTGACTTATTTCTACCTGATCTTTTGCGGAGTCCATGTTTTCTGTTTGTGTTGTTTTGGTCCCGTCTCTGGTATTTTGATAATGAGCATCTTGTCAGGACGTAACCTGATATCTGTTCACTCTAATTTGGTAAAGTAATGGAATGCATCTAGTGTACTTTAAGTTTTATGGTCAGCATGAAAGTTGGACCAAGAATCTTCTCTGTTGACAGATCCATGTTGTAATAAACTTGTATGTTCATGAAGGACAACCAATCGGGTCATTCTGTTTCTCACCACACTGATCAGTGTTAGGATCTCTCATTAGACCTCATTAGAAGCTTTTTGTGAATTTTCCTTTGGATTATTAATTAGTTAAAATACAGGACAGAATTTGGGCAAAGATTATTCATAAATAGAGAAAACTTTATTATAAACAATTTTGTTAAGAAACTACAGTAACAACAGAACAGTTACAAAGTATTGTCATGTTGGGATTTTTTATAAACAATTTTCAAGTAGAATGTTAAGGAAATACAATATAAATATGAAACAAAATTTCTTCCCTTCAGTGCACTTCTTCCCAGAAGCCCCCATGTGGGCCCTGTGCAGAACAGAGGTTTTTGTTTTCATTTCAATTTCAGCCTTAATCTGAATCTGGAAATACCTCTAACACTCCTTACAGTACAGACTTTCACTTTATACATTACAGCTGTTTTATATAGCTCTTTCAGAAAGTAGTCACAGTAACATGAATTCAAAATTGGAATGACACCGTCTTCTTCCAAATGAAGACAGGTTCCTGAGCGACACGTACCACATTGGACAGGAGGGTTCACAGAGCAGAATACTGATATACAGGACATTCACATGAAAATAAAAAGATAAATAACACAATACTCCTCTCTCTCAGGCCTGGTTCTGTCAGCAGCAGTGTGGCAGGGTACTGCCATGTAAACAACACAGCTTTTCACAGCTGTCTCACTCACTATGCAGAATCAACTACTGAGTGTGTGTTTGTTTTAAAAACACTACAGTAACTCTGTTGTGTGTGTGTGTGTGTGTGTTTCTTAGTGTGTGTGTCGGACTGTAAAGACCGGGTCTGATCCAGGAGGAGCTCTTGGTCTTTCCTGTGAACCTCCTCCTCCAGAGTATTACATTTCATTTAGCTGACGCTTTTATCCAAAGCGACTTACAATAAGTGCATGCAACCCCGAGGGTACAAACCAAGAACAACAAGAATCTACAGTAAAAACATGGACAGAGGGGACATTCGCCCCCCCCACACTTGTGATCAAACAGCTGAATATTTCTGCTGATCAACTCATTGGCTCATGTGGTTTGTTTGTGTCACATGAAGTCCAGCGTCCATCTCTTTGTTCTCTGGTTAGACATACCTCGATCTGTTCATCAACTTATATCTGATAAAGACGACAGCCCCAATAATAAATGAAATGACAGCAACTGTCAGACAAGCTGCAAGTATAACAGTGTTCTGACTCTTTCTCCAGTCCTCGTTTCCTCCACCATTGTCTCCTTCATCCTTGTATCCTTCCTCCTTGTTTCCTTCATCCTTGTTTCCTTCAGCCAGTGGAGCTGAGGGGCCTGCAGAGCAGAACAGGTGTCAGGTGGGTGAGGACAGAACATTCTCTACCACCTCACCTGAGTCTGGATACTATGAACTCACTTGAGTCTGTGACAGTCAGGTTGACGATGCTGCTGAACTCAATGGTTGATCTTTCACCATTCTCTGTTATGATGCTGGTAATTTGACACTTGTACGTTCCAGCATCATTCACGGTGACGTTCTTCAAAGTCACAGACACGTCTCCGTCCTTCATCTCTGGATCTCTCAGCTCCACTCGACCTTGAAAAGACGGATGCTGGTATTTTTCGTACAACCGGTTGTCCCGGTAGACAAACACGTAACCATCTGACTTCTGTTCCAGTCTGGTCCACTTTAACAGACTGACGGCAGCATGGCTAGGACAGTGACACTGAAGAGTGGCATCGTCTCCATGCTTCACTGTTGTCCCCTGCTGATCTACACAAACACACAAAAAACACAAAGAACGTATTAAGAAAAGAACAATGTCAAATCTGATTTGAATCCTGACATCTACTGTAGTTGTTCTGAAGCAAACCTCCGTGTGGCAGCAGAGAGCTGATTCAGTCTTCAGAACTTAAAGGAAACGCGCACAGAAAGTGTTGTGTCGTCACACTTGTATATTAAATAATTCCACAGTAAGTCAAACTGAAAGTGAACCTAACAAAGTCTCCTCTGAGAGTTTAAGATTCAATATCAGGTTCACTTTCATTTTCGCCTTTTATGCTTCTTCATGGCTCTTTCTTTCAAGATGACACTGAGTTTTACAAATGGTAACACATCCTCAGTTAAGCTGCTTGTAGACCTGCACTGACATTCTCTGGAGGTGATGTGTGTGACAACGCAAATGTCCGAGTAGGAGCCTCTGGACTTTCTGAAGAGTTTCTCCATCCAGCCTGAATGTCCAAATGAGCAGATGTGAGAACACAGCAGGGGTCGCTGGGAAAGAGCAGGAAGTCGACAGAACGAGTTCATGTTTTTGTAGGAATGGCTGCTGCTGTTCAGTTCTCATACAGTATTCATACAGCATTTCTACCATATCTGTACAGGAATAGTACTGGAAGACCTTTTATTGTTTTATTACCGCTCCATGTTAGATCTGCCCTCTCTCTCTCTCGCATGCTTCAAATCATTGGTCTAAACACATCTCTTCTCTTTGGCCTTCTGTTCCAGTTGAGAACGTTTTTATCACAACAGAGTTTATAATTCTTCATTAGTATTTTGATATATTACGTGTTCCTGTTTTCTTGTTGTATCTTTGACTTTGTAAAGCACTTTGGTCAAACAAGTTGTTTTGAATGTTCTATTTAAATAAAGTTGACATTTACATTTTGTTTTGTAATTTAAAGCCACTTCCTCAGGTGGAACAGAAACTTTTGTTTAATGCCTACAACCAAAGACAATAAAGAGAATCCATTTGAAGAGTGTTATGAAGTTTATCCAACCAAGGAAACAGTCATCAACACTTTAAGGATCATTTGTTCTGCATTTCTACGAAGAGAAACGTGTAGTTAGTGTGAACACAGAGAGTGTGTCTGCCTACATCATAAACAGCTTGTACTGAACAACTGGTTGGTCACGTTGTGCAATACGGGAAGGGGAGGGGCCTCTGGGAGGGATCTTTTTCAAACAACAACAGTCAGACAGACTCCACCTCCTACTCGTAACTTCCCTCCTGTTGTTTAATGGGAATAGATCTGTCTGCAGGGTGGTTTTCATTTTCCACCGTGTATAGTCTCATCCAAGTTTCAGGATATCAGCTTTGGTCTAAAAGTCTCCTCCCTGCAGACTGAGCTCAGAATAACAGCAGTGACTCAGATCTCTGTCTCTCTCTCTGTTCACAGGATCAACAGATGTTCTGTTGTTCTCACAGTAGCAGCAGCTACAAGGGGGAAGAGTTGACTTTGACTAATATTTGATTTTCAGAGGAGTGAGTAAGAGACACCTATCTGCTTTAGACAGACAGATGGAGTCCAGCTGTCCTGAAGTTCACTGACTCTTGACATAGAACAAGACACCTCATTAAACTTCTTAAAGGTCAGAGGTCAAACATGAAATCAAATAAAAAGAACTGACCTGCAGCTGCAGAGAGGCAGAGGAGCAGCAGGGACGAAACTTCCACCAGCAACATTTCTGACGCACTGAAAAAGAAACTGTGTGCGTGTCGAGGATAGGGAGGGAGAGGAGGGAGGGTGTTGGAGATAGATTAGCCACATCCCTGAACTCTCTCTCTGCCAGAGCTGCACGTGACAACACTGTTGCTTTACCCTGAAGGAAAAGTTAAAACGAAACTCTGACTCCATTCACACTGTGTTCTTCTAAACCAACTTTATTGAACAGGGGTCTGTGTGAGTTCTGGAAGTGAGTTCAACAGACCCAGGATATCTTTCTGAGATCAAGTTGAACTAAACCATCAAACACATTCAGTCAAGTGTTAAACTTTCTGATCACGATCTGAACAAGTTTGCTTATGACCAATCACAGACCTGGACAGTTTGACAGATAACAGACGAATGTCAACAGGGATCAAACTGCTACATAATAAAAAAATAGTAAAACAATCACAGGATCCGGACTAAAGGAAACAGTTCAAGCTGCTAAATGCAGCAAGAACAGCTAATGAAACATCTGCAATTGTTTTAATGTGTAAGTTACAGAGCCTTTGAGACAAAATACATGAGCACGAAATAATAACGTGTAGTGGAAAATAACTAAGTGTGGTTGATAGTAACTTTTTGCAGACCTGTCTAAGTCTTTTATGACCTGAAGTGTTGTAACCTGAAACCTGTGTGAACTTTCTATTACTTATTGACTGTGCAAGAACCTAATGGAAATGTATGCAAATATTTGATCCCTTTGTTTTAATTCCTGTCTCCAACTGCGCCTACAGAACCAGTCTGAATTGGCTCAGAGAGACAGCCTTCGTTCTCCTATATATCAGATCCTTGAATTTGACTGCTCTCCATCTTCTCTCTGAGATACCTGTGACTCTCTGTGTTGATCCTTTCTGCAGAAAGACCCTATTAAAATACACAAAGACAAACTTGTATTTTCAGATTTCCACAAACGTGTTTGAACCTGCTCTTTACCAACAAGCGTTTGCCTGATTCACATGATGTAGCCTGTTATAAACTCTGAGGACACACTGTTGGGAAACCTTTGACACTAAATGAACACATGGACCTGTTCTTCATCCTCACATGATCAAACAATCACTGCAGAATATTTACAACTTATTTTCTGTTCATTGGTTTGCATCAGGTCTGTGTGTTGGTTTAACGAACCTCACAGCTCAGATCTGAGCGAATGAACTGAAACCAGTGATCTTTTTACACAAGTGTGAAAACCACAGAGGTGCAGATGGTTGAGCTGCTCTCAGAGCTTCCTCTCACACGACACAATGGGACAAACATGTGAGGTGAAGCTGCTCTGTGAGTCAATATTATATTATTATATAATTTCATAGCTGCATAAGAAGAGACACAAGGAGTAAGATTTGTTTTTAAGTCTTTAAGTTTTTTTAAAACTTTATTAAATCACAGACAGAAGCTACAGAGAGTCAACGTTTACTGACAGAGACACAAACTGCTGTTTAAAGAATGTGTTCATTTAGTTTAATCTGATCCAGAGTTTAAAGACATCAAGACTCAACACGCCTGTTTCATCACGACAGGAAAACTTGTTTTAACGTGTTCTTGGTTGATGTGGGCGTTTATTACATTTATCATTTTCAAGTTCTCATCATCAGAAATATTTCAGAACATTAATGGATGTTTATCACCAGAAGTTAAGAAGGAAATGAGGAACAACACGTGTTCATTTATCTGTAAAACTCAATGATGCTCCTTTACGACACCAGACATTGAATAATAATGATAATAATAAAAAAAAACGTATTATTATTAATATATTCTGTTATATTATTATAGTCTGGGATGCAGGATATACAAAATGTAAAGTTAAAATAGCGTATGATGATGTTTCTCTTCAGTGCTGATCTCATCCCTCTGCTGCAGCTCGAACCCAGGTCAGTTCATCAAACTGTTTCTACATCACAGCTTCTGGTGTTTTCATAATTTTAATTTAATTTAATCATTTCTGATTCTAATGAAGTTTAAAGGAAACATATTCTGTTCATATTTAGGTTGATCATTTTAATCAGTGTTATGACTGTAGAATGTTGTCATGCTCTGATGTTCAGTGTCCTCAGACTGTCCCTTGCTGCTGAAACTCTGATGCAATCTATAAAACCAGACGTGTTGAACCATTGAATGGGTTTGAATTGATTTCTACAGCTGTAGTGACTCTGAGTCCCAGCAGCTCTCAGTTCTTCAGAAGGGACTTCATCTCTTTTACCTGTGAGGACGACCACAGCTCGGCTGGATGGACGCTGAGGAGGAACACGAGCAGAGACACCAGGGCAGAGTGTGAAGACTGGGGGAGACAAGTTGCTTCTTCCTGTGTCATCGACACTGCCGTCCTAATGGACAGTGGAGTTTACTGGTGGGAGTCCACAGAGGGAGGAGCAAGTAACTACGTTAACATCAATGTGACTGGTAAGAGTTCATTTATTCTGCTGTTATGTACGAAAAGATATTTGCACATATGCAACAACAACAAACATGGTGGTGGTGGAGGAGGTTGTGATGATGTCACTCAGGTGAAATAGCTTCATATAGACGCCAGAAGTTTCTTACAAACTCGTTAAATCTCTCCTCAAAAGGTTCCACCATTGTGGAAACTTCCTTTGTCCTTTGTCTGTTGTCCTTTGTCCTTTGTCTCACCTGAACTATGGCTAGTGCACCAGGTGTAACCATAGAATCAGTGATGCAGCCTAAGTGTTGGTTGAGTTGTGTGATTGGACGAAACGCTGCCCTTTGTCTCCAGATGATCCAGTGATCCTGCAGAGTCCCGTCCTCCCGGTGGAGGCAGGAGAGGACGTCACTCTGATCTGTAAAACTAAGACGCCGCTCTTCAACCTCTCGGCTGATTTCTATAAAGATGGAACTTTTGTCAGGACGACGCCCACAGGTCACATGACCATCCACCTTGTCTCCAAGTCTGATGAAGGAGCCTACAAGTGTAACATCACAGGCCGGGGAGAGTCTGCACCCGCCTGGATCAGCATCACAGGTCAGGAGGTCAAGCTTCTTTAGCCAAGTTGATGTCCACAAATCATTCTTAAAATCTTTTCTATTTTGTTTTATCATTCCAGGGAAACAGACCAATACATCACCCTACGCTATCTACGTTATCCCATCCATTGCTGGTTTGGTAATTCTGGTTGTTCTGGTGCTACTGGTGAGATGCTGCGTCCGGAGTAAACCTGAGGGTGAGAACCAGGATTAAAGCTTATATTTATGACACTCTCTGCCACTAGATGTCGAACTAACAGAGATTATTGCAATAGGGATTAGGGACTGGACCCCTAGTACTGATGGATGACCTTAATTGACAGACACCAACTTTGACATTTATTAAATGTCTGCTTTGATTATTTTGTTTGGTTCATTTCCCATCTGCCAACATTCTATCTGTCCCTCTATCCGAGGACCAGTTTGACATTGAGGTTTTTTTTGTGCGTTAAATTTGTCATAAAGAAAAAGTGAATTTCAATATGTGTTGATGTTATTTACACAACATTAACAGTTTTAAGGTACTTGCTTGTCAGCGTCTGCTACAAACACAAGGGTTTGGACTCTTTTTTATTCAGTGTTTGAAAGTGTGCTTGTGGTTATTGATTGTTGTCTGGGTCAAGGTTTCATATTGAGGCCTCCCTCTCGTTTCCTGTTTCCTCAGAAACACAGTGGTGAACACCTCAAACGGATGTCTTACCTTTTACTGAAGAAACTTCACTTCTTAATTCTATTTAATAACAGAGATTATGAGGACATTTTATTTTTGGCCTTTGCTTTACATTAGAGACAGGAGGGAAATGACTCGTCGCCCCAAATAATTGAATGAGTCTTTACTTTGCAGAGTGTGATCCAGAAGATGTGAGTCTTCAACCAGACGGGACGATGGGTACGTCTCGTCTTCTTGAATGGTTTTCAGTCATTGGGTCATTGCTGGTCCTCTGGTGTCAGGAAACCTTTTAATACCGACATGATGTTTTATTCCAGCAGGTCACAGGTTTGATTATTGCCACGGTTTTATTTTTGCAGAGAGAGATCGAGCTGCAGCAACACAAGGGGACGTCACATATGGACAAATATCGATCCGACCATTCACCAGCAGAGGTACAGCCACTCCTCCCACATCCTGAACAATGTGCACAGGACCCACTGATGCACTGGTCCTGGTCCTGGTCCTGGTTCTGGTTCTGGTTCTGGCCCTGGTCCTGGCCCTGGCCCTGGCTCAATTTATATTTATATTTATATTTATATTTATATTTATTTTTATATTTATATTTCTTGTCCTTGTCCTTGTCCTTGTCCTTGTCCTTGTCCTTGTCCTTGATTGTCCTTGTCCTTGATTCTAGTTCTAGTTCTAGTTCTTGTTCTGATCATGGTCCTGGTCCTGGTCCTGGTCCTGGTCCTGGTCCTGGTCCTGGTCCTTTTCCAACTTTCGGTCCTGATCCTAGTTCTACCCTTGTATCTAGTAATGGTCCTTCTTTAAGTACTGGTCTTGGTCTATGTCCTGATAATGGTCCTAGTCCATGTTCTGCTTTTGGTACTGGTCGTACTTCACGTCAATATCTTGATTCTGGTCCTGGTCTTGAACTAAATAAATAAATGAATAGAACATTTAATGCATGCAAACCAATATTTGCATCAAACAATGTAATTCTGTATTTTTATTTATTTACTCTTTTGATTTGACCTTGTTGTTCATTATGTTCCTGTGTTTACTTCCCCTAAACTTATTTATTTCAGTTTTCTTTATTAGAGAAGCTAGATAAGATCACAAATTGTGGTTTATCAGGGACAAAAATGAAGCTTCCTCAACTGTATCTGTTTCTCTTCCTGTGTTTGTGTTCAGAAGATCAACCAGAGCCGGAGGTCTTGTACTCGTCACTGCGGTCCAGACAATGACGACCTGCTGCCGTCATCTTTATTCCATCACAGGAGGCGTGTCCTAAGTCTAGTTATGTTTCAAAACAACCAACCAACTGTTTGACTGAGGAGTGGCAGAAAGCCAGTGTTTAAATAAAGTTTCAATAAAACAGCTAAAATGAATATATATGAAAATAATTTAAATATTTTGACAGTTTTTATATATTCTTTCATTTATTCAGTCAGAACGTGAATTGAAATTCACTGAGAAATAGAAATAATATAAGTGTTTGTCTCATCGAGCTGAAAAATGATTTGTGAAGTTTTTTCTGATATCTGATGAATAATGAATCAGATTAATTGATTGTGAAAATAATACAGTTTATATTTCCATTCAACCATCACTGTCTCATGTTGTGTGACACATTTCTGATGACACCACCAGGATTTTATTTACTACGAAATCTTTATTAAAAACACGAACAAAACTACACAAAGATCACTGGCCGAGAACATCTCATTGGATTCATTATACAGGAGAAAAAACGGAAAAAACAAACAACATGAGGACGTTGAGCTCAGAAGCGATGCTCGGTGGTGACGTCAGCATCAACATCCTCGTACCCCAATCCTTCCTCATCCTCGCCAGGTGGGGGCGCTGTCGGGGAAAGAGGCAGGGCCTTTTCTGCAGTGTTAATTAATTTGATTAATAATCAGAAATCACCATGATATCCTTTTCTTAAATTAAGTATTTAGTGATTAGGTTGATTTGATTCATACATAGATTCAGTAGTGAGCGTGTTACCTGTGGGCCTCTGTCGGCAAATGGACACCAGGAGCAGCGTGGAGAGGACGTATGGCGAGCTGACCACGATGTGGATGATGACTAACAAGGTGAGGGAGGGTTCCAAGAGGTCGACTCCTCCTGGAAAAGAAACAGGAATTCACTTGAAAGAAGTCAGAGTCTGCGCTGTAGTAATCCTGGAGAGGAGTCATAGTATCAAGATCCTGTCCTTACACGCTCTCGACCAATCAGGAGTCAGTCTCAACTGTCGATCATGACGTCTCTGTCCTTTTTGATATCATCAAATAACTAATTATAACCAAACTGATCAGAAGCTTGAACACTTGAACAAACATCAGTGTGATAAGAACTACCTCAAATGACAGAACCCATCTGTTAATAGTCTTACTGAGGAGGCCTTGTTAAGCCTAATGAGACAAATTGTAATTTGTGCACATGGGCTATACAAATACACAAAATGTGGTTGATTGATGTCTCGTCTGCTAACATGGTTGAGATGGGGCCTGCCACTAGGGGGCGAGCCACACGATTCTGACTCAAATCCACACTCACCTTTGACCTCCTGACCTGTGACAAACAGCCAGGCGGGTGGAGACTCTCCCCGGCCTCTGATGTAACACTTGTAGGCTCCTTCATCAGACTTGGAGACAAGGTGGATGGTCATGTGACCTGTGGGCGTCGTCCTGACAAAAGTGCCATCTTTATAGAAATCAGCCGAGAGGTTGAAGGGCGGCGTCTTAGTTTTACAGATCAGAGTGACGTTGTCTCCCGCCTCCACCGGGAGGACGGGACTCTGCAGGATCACTGGATCATCTGGAGACCAATGACACAGAGGCAAAAATTAAAAAACAAATATCTCCTGGGAAAACGTGGTGACACACACGAAGATGTGAAGCGAGTCTGTGGTGATACGAGCTGAGGGCGATGTCAGGTGATCACATGATGAATACGTGGCTTCCTGTTTCTGTCTGCTGCATCCGGCTGCTCAACCTCTCACCTGAATCATGAGCAGGATGTGATGCTGAGTCTGTGCAGAAAACCTCCTGCTGTGTTGTTCATGTGTGAAAGACAAACTCTGGGTCAATTCATTCTTCAGTTGTGCGAGTTTTTTGTCGTACCGATGTCGTGATAACCACAATAATGGGTTCGGCCAATCAGAAGCTCCACCATAACGTTTTTAAAACATAAAACAATCGACACACAGATTTTTATAACATCTGCACAAATTTAATCAAAATATTTTTCACGATGTGTCAGTCTGGTTCTCTAGTTACTCTCACCGTAAACTGTGATGATTATGGAGTTGCTCCTCTGCCGAGCGGGCGACTCACACCAGTAGATGGCGCTGTCCAGCTGCTTGACTGTTTGCACGATGCAGCCAGAGGACGTGGTCTTCCCCCAGTCCTCTCCACAGCTGGACAACCTCTTGCTTTCGTTAGTGAACCTCTTGATGGTCCAATCATGATAGCTGCTGTCACTGCCGCAGCTCAGAGACAGGTTCTCATACTCGCTCAGCTGAGACGAGTCGGGAGACGCCGACAGAGACGCCGGCTCCGAATCATCTGACAACACGAGAGACTTTCTATAAGTTCAAGTTTCTCCAGCTTCAGTTCAGTTATTATCCAGGAGTTTTAAAATGAAAGATTCACCTTTCATCAGCAGCCAGGCGGGTGGAGACTCTCCCAGGCCTGTGATGTCACACTTGTAGCCTCCTTCATCAGACTTGGAGAAGTTGTGAATGGTCATGTGACCTGTATGTATGGTCCCGATGCGGTCGCCATTTTTATAGAAGGCAGCCGGGGGGTTGTAGGCAGCATTCTTAGTTTTACAGAACAGAGTGACCATCTCTCCGGCCGCCACCGGGAGGACGGGACTCTGCAGGATCACTGGACCAGCTGGAGACAGTCAATGGTCCTCTTTATACACGGATTATTATACAATTATATATATATATGCTGTATATAAACATATAAAAAATGACGACTCCCTCTCACTCTGTCTCTCTCTCTATATATATATGTATTTGTGTATATATATATAGTTATATGATGTATCTTACCAGTGACGGTGATGTTGAGAGCGTTGCTGCTTTGTCCGTGTTTTGATTGACACCAGTAAACTCCACTGGTCGGCTGTTTGACCGTCTTCATGTCACAGGTGGAGGACGCCTGAGTCCCCCAGCCCTGCCAGCACTGGGACATCTGTAAACTGTGAAGACGTCACGTTACATCACAAGTCATTTAGCTTTCATCCAGAGCGACTTTCCAATCAGTGCATTCAGTAATTTGTGACGGTGCATCTTGACCACGGACACCGCTACACCTTCAGCCAGAGACACCCATGAAGACACACACCCCAACAAAGTGTCAACCAGTGTGTGTAGTTGTGTGTTGAGATTGAACTGACTCTTTCGTGGTGATTCTCCACACTGTCCAATCATCGGAGTCCTTGTGTTCACATTTCACTGTGATGTCCTTGTACTCAAAAGACTGAGACCTGTCAGGAGTGAGGGACGCCACGGCTGAGAGCAGAAGAAGAAGAAGAAGAAGAAGAAGAAGAAGAAGAAGAAGAAGAAGAGGATTGTGTTGTTTACTGTGTGAACTGTTCTGTTGTTGTGACGTCTCCAGATCTGAGATTTCAACAAATGAAACTGCTTCACCATGGTAACACCAATGGTGGTATTAAAAACAGGAAGTGAACATATGAGTGACCATGTCCCCGGACTTCCTGACGCACATACAAACACACACACACGCACATACATACACACACTGAGGCGGGAAACTTACCTCGATTGTCGGCAGACGTCCATGTGACAAACGTCACTAAAACAAAAGTTTTAACACATGTAAATTAATATTGGATTCAATTTTATTGTCATTACACAGAGTACAGGTACAGCGGCAACGAAATGGAAATATGAAATATGAAGTATTTATCACTCAATAATTTCACAATGTTACAGTTTAATCATTTAGATTTCGACGTTGAATCAGAATAAGGTGAGATTTGATTTACTACTAAAGTTAAATCAAAATAAATGTTAGTTCATGTATGTTTGACAGTTTCAGGTTTTAAATATAAGTAATATTTTATTGAAGTTTACTTACGGAGGAAGAGCAGCGTCGTCTTCATGCTGAACGGCCACACTGACACACTGAACAAAACTTGTCAAACCACAGGGGGGTGTGTGTGTGTGGTGTGGGGGGGCTGAACAAAAGCCACAGGAGGAAATCTATAGCTCTTTTTAATACGTGTGATGGAAAGTTGACCTGGTGAGACTTCGGAAGTAAGGGCGAGAGAATCATATCTAATTTTCCATCACAGACTTTAGTTCAGATTTTCATGTATTCACACGTCGTTACCACGTTAAGTGACCTCCGCCGCTTTCACTTCTTTCTAAAGTTTAGTTTATAAATGTGAATCTGTTCATTATTTTCTGTTGTTGGCTCAACAGATCTATGATTACCTCACATATAACATATGTGTTTGTATTGTGAAATATAGTCTATAATCTTCCAACATATAGGTTAATAAATATATTTAGAAATATACACACATATAGTATAATGTGATATATTGATATATGAAGACACAAGTTTAGAACTAATGAAACAGTTTATATATGCATGTTTATGCAGTGAAAATATCTTCATGTTAATTGTTTATATGGTATAATATGTTGTGGCCATGATTGTTAACAATATTATACATATTGCACATTTATATATATATATGTGTGTTTAATTAAACAACATGTATGTTTACGTATGTTTGTGTTATTCATACAATTCTACACTGGTAAAAAGAACAGATTAGAAATACCGCTGGTGGTCAAGAAGCAGAATACTTACACTGGGCTTTTCTTAAAAATACTTTATTTATCACAGAGGATTCAAAACAGTAAAAGAGGTCACATTTCCTGTATGAACAGAATCGACCAATGTCTATTTCAGTTTCGGTTAGTTTGCATCATACGTGATGGAAATGCAAAGTTATTCAATTCACGAACAGAAAAAAGGTTGTGATCTACAGTGTAGAGGCAGAACTACTTCCAGACGCAGCTTCTCAGAAGCTTTGATTTGTCTGTTTCACTCAGGACGCCGTTGAACACTAGATTCTGTTGTTTTCATAATCAAACAACAGAACATTTGAATAAATCGTGTTCAAACATTATTTTCTATGTTGATCAAATGCATGCTTGCATGTGTAATTCATGAGCCCGTCAGCAGTGGATGCAACAGGTGGAGCCTCCTCATTGGCTACCAGCACTTTACCCATCATGCTCCACATGATGAAGACCATGAGTCTCTGAACCATTGAGTCCATGAAACCAGAACCGACATGTGAACACGGTGGAGGGTGTTTAGTCCGGGTTGGACTCGGCGCTGTGACTCCTCTGATGGACACGTAGTTGTTTCGAAGACGCGAATGATTTGTCACAAAGGTCACAGCCGTATGGTTTCTCTCCGGTGTGATCCCGCCTGTGGATCTTCAGATGATCTGCTCTGGTGAAACTGGCCCCACACTCGTCGCAGCTGAACGGCCTCTCTCCGGTGTGAACACGTCTGTGTGTCTTCAGGACGTCCGACCTGCTGAACGCTGCCCCACACTGGTCACAGCTGTACGGTCGGTCTCCACTGTGAATGCGTTTGTGGCTTTTCAGATCACCTGACCTGCTGAAGCTCTTCCCGCACTGGTCGCAGCCGTACGGCTTCTCCCCGGTGTGGCTGCGTCGATGAGTTTGTAGCTGAGTTGAAGTCACGAAAGACTTGGTGCAAAGATCGCAGTTGTACGGTTTCTCTCCGCTGTGGAGACGGCGGTGGTTTATCAGATGACCCAGGGCTGTGAATGCTTTCCCACACTGGGTGCAGCTGTACAGCTTCTCCCCGCTGTGCCGGCGTCTATGACCTTTCAGAGCGGTGGGCGTGGTGAAGCACGCCCCACACTGCTCACAGCCGTACGGCCTCTCACCGGTGTGGCTGCGCTCGTGGGTCTTTAGACCATGTGACGTGCTGAACGCTGCCCCGCACTCGCCGCAGCTGTAGGGCCGCTCCCCGCTGTGGACGCGCTGGTGGATCGTCAGGTAACTGGACCTGGTGAAGCTTTTACCGCACTGTTCACACATGTACGGTTTGTCTCCGGTGTGGATGCGTCGGTGAGTTTTAAGTCTGTTTGAGGTCAGAAAAGATTTCCCACACTCCTCACAGTGGTGCGGTTTCTCTCCGCTGTGAATCAGCTGATGGATCCTCGCCGTACTCAAAGCCCTGAAGGTTTTCCCACACTCCTCACAGCTGTACGGTTTCTCTCCGGTGTGCCGCCGCCGGTGAGTCTTCAAACCACTGGCGCTGGTGAAGGAGCGTCCACACTGGTCGCAGCTGTGCGGTCTCTCTCCGGTGTGGACGTGTCGGTGCGTCTTTAAACAGCTGGAGTTTGTGAACGTGTCCTCGCACTCGCCACAGCTGCTCTTCTTCTGTTGGATGTGACGGACATTTGTGCTTCTCTGTTTCTGTAGCAGCAAAAAGAGAGAGAGGGAGTTAGAGGACGAGTTGTAATTTACACACACACACACACACGCACGCAAACACACACACACACACACACCTCTTCAGTGGTCAACTGTTGAGCTAATGCTAATGCTAGCCAGCATGTGAGGCTTTTAGAAAACAACAACAACCTTGTTTACATTAAAGAGTCATTAAGAAGATAAATTACTCAGTATTTTTAGAATGACACTTAAATCACAACTCAAGACGGTCATGTGATCATTGTGTCATTTAGCTCTATAGCTAACTCTGCTAACGGTTGTGTTGTTCATGGCTTTATAATAAAATAAACGAAATTCCAATCTTTATTCATAATTTATTCATGTATATATTTATTGTACTAATTCACTGTTTAATTTTTAAAATCCCCCAAAAAACTGATGACTTTGTAAATATGTCAATTTATTTATTTACAATAACAGATTAATATGCAATTAAAGATTGTTATTGACTGTATATAAACGAAGACTATGGTCACGTGACGACTGAAACTTCGCTCGTCGTGTGCCTTTACATTAAATTTTCTAAAACTACGTGAGGGATGAACTGATCCGGATCAACAGGACCTGGACACTGACCTGTAGACCGGGGTCAGGCTCAGTTCCCCGCTCCTGGTTCTCCTCCTCGAGCCCGGTCGGCTCGGTGAAACCCGGATCCTGGTTCTCCTCCTCCAGCCCGGTCTGCTCGGTGAAACCCTGGTCCTGGTTCTCCTCCTCCAGCCCGGTCTGCTCGGTGAAACCCGGGTCCTGGTTCTCCTCCTCCAGCCCGGTCTGCTCGGTGAAACCCTGGTCCTGGTTCTCCTCCTCCAGCCCGGTCTGCTCGGTGAAACCCTGGTCCTGGTTCTCCTCCTCCAGCCCGGTCTGCTCGGTGAAACCCGGGTCCTGGTTCTCCTCCTTGATCCCAATCTGGTCAATTAAATCCGGGTACTGGTTCTCCTCCTTGATCACGATGTTGTAGGAGTCTGGTTCCTGGTTCTCCTCCTCAGTCCATGTCCGGTCGGAGAATTCCGGGTCCTGGTTCTCCTCCTTCATCACAATCTTGTAGTGGTCTGGGTCTATGAAGTCCGGGTCCTGGTCCTCCTCCTTCATCCATGTCTTGTCGGGATCCGGGTCGATGAAACCCGAGTCCTGGTTTTCCTCCTTCATCCCGGCCTTGTCGCGGTCCTGGTCGCTGAGGTCCGGCTGGGTCCCGGGTCCAGGAGAACCGGACTCCTCTTCTTCTTCTTCCCCGTTAACGCGTCACTTCTCTCAGACTCCGTCCTCCATCTTGCTCTGCCCCCACCCCCGAGCTGCAAGAGGACCCGCCCCTTCCCTGCCTCTGATTGGTTTAACTAGGTCCTTTTCCTGAACCTGAGCTAATCATCTCCCCTGATGCCCACACCTAAACCAATCAGAGGCATGGTAGGAGCGGGTGTTCTACTTTATATGATCAAATATATAGTTCAGTACATCAGTGTTTAGAAATCAATAAAAACAACAAGAATAGATCTAAATAAACTAGAATAACATCAGAGCTCGTCAACACAGATCCAGTCAACTTCTTCTGACTGTACCAAACCATTACAAACAGTATATGTACCTAACTGGACTGCAGTACATGTAGGGGGCGCTCACGAGGTTGTCTTTAATTAATTGGAGTGAATTGAAGCAAAATGGCTAAAAATATGTTCTTTTCTTTGAATCATGGTCTGAAGTTTAAACACATTTATGTTTTCACTTGTCAGAAACAGTTAGGTTGTAGTTGATCTGTTGTTCCACAAGGTGGAGCCAGGTGGAGTGAAAATGTAAGTTTTCAGTTAGTTTTGAACTGAACTGACACAACAAACACACACACAGACACACACACTCTCTCTCGCTCTCTCTCTCTCTCTCTCTCTCTCTCTCTCTCTCTCTCTCTCTCACTCTCTCTCTCTCTCTCTCTCTCTCTCTCTCTCTCTCTCTCTCTCTCTCTCTCTCTCTCCCTCAACTCGAGCTGCTCTGTTTAATAGGCTTTGATAGGCTTATTAGGAGTTACTCTTCTGTGTGTATTGTGTGTGTGTGTGTGTGTGTGTGTGTGTGTGTGTGTGTGTGTGTGTGTGTGCGTGTATGTGTGTGTGTATGTGAAAGTGAGAGAGACAGGACAGTATCATTCCTCATATAATCTCTTTATCCCTGTCAGGGTGACTGAGGAGACTCCCCCACTGGTTCCTCCACACCTTCACTCCGGCCATCCCTCGCTTTTCTCTTCTTTTCTCTCACGACTTCTCACTTTAAAGGATTTAAACCTCCCGTGTATGTGAGTGTGTGTGTTTGTGAGTGTGTGAGTGTGTCTGTGTGTGTGTGAATGTGTGTGAGTGTAGAGGGGTTACTTCTCTGTTTCCACAGCGATGAGTTTGATGGGGTGTTGGTCGATCTAGGCCACATAACAGAGGGCAACGGATTATCAGTTGACAGGTGAGTAAGGAGCTAATGTAGGGATGGTATTTGGCTAAAGATTATACAAGGACGCATCGTTTATTATTATTATTATTATTATTAATTAATAAACAGTGGAGATGAATGTATGAACTCATTGTCAGTTAATAACAACAACAGACTTCATTAATGTAAAAGTCCGTTGCTGCGGTAATTGATTAAATTTTTGATTAAAGGTCTGTAGATCTCCATTTGTCCACCAGGTGGCGACAAAGAAGATACATTTAAGACAAAAATACAGTGATATTTTTTTTGATTTGCTCAGCCAACTTTTTCCCTTTCACTTGCAGCACCTTGCCAGTAGGTGAGGACATCATTCCCACTATGTGAACATAGATTGTTTTATTCAGGTCATTTCTATTGTTCAGAATGAAGCAAAGATTTTCAATGATGTGTGACATAAATATTCTGACGTCTTTATGACATCACTTAGGTCAGAAGGACAGTCAAAGCATCATGGGAGATGTTTTTCTCAGTGTTTGACAGCTCGGGTTGAAATATGTAGAATAACATTTGTTTCTCTCTCTGCAGGAAGAGAAAACCGCCATGGCTAGAGTAACTCCATCAGCCCCGTCCCCCACTTCTAGGTTAACCCCGCCCATCATCCATCTACAAGACATGGAGGAGGAGCCTGGTGGTGTCAGGGAGGGCAACAGGTGAGTTATCCTGGAATCAACAGATGCTGAGGTAGTTAGGGGATGTTCAGAGTGGGAATAAAAGTATTCAAGGGTTGGTTTCAGGGTCATTGATCCCAGAGTCAGTTCTTTGTCAGTGAGATTGTTCCAGCTTTTAAATTCTGTCGATTCAAAGTCGGGTTCTCTTTTCTCTTTGTTTCAGAGCTGCTCAAGGAGCCAAACCAGGAGTTTTATTCAACGTCAACAACAGCAACAACAATGAGGAGGAGTACGACACACACACACACATATACATATATATATATATATATATATATAAATTATGTACACGTATTTATACATTTATACAGTTGGTCTCTGTGACGTGTGTCCTATTTTCTTCCAGAGAAGAGAAGAAGAAAAAGAAGAAAGAAAAGAAAGAGAGAAAAGAGAAGAAGGAGTAAGTTTGGTCACAAGATGACGAGAAATTAAAAACTGTCTCAAGTCTGTGAAAGAGTGGATTTCAGAAACATTCTGAAACGTCTGTGTTTTGTTGAAGTTCAATCTTTGTTTCCGAAGAAAGACGCACTGATACTGATGAAAACAATTCTTCTAAACTACAGGAGAACAACAGCAATCCAATTTTCTTCCACTGAATCCAGTTTTGTTTGTTGTCTTCTCTGCCAGGAAGGAAAGGACGGAGAAGAAAGAGAGGAAGGAGAAGAAAAGGAAAGACAAGGAGGAGAAGGAAAAAGAGAAAGAAAAAGAGATAGAGAAAGAGAAAGAGAAAGAAAAAGAGAAGAAGGCCAAAGAGGAGGCGTAGGTTTGGTTTATTTGGATCTAATGAGATTTAGTTTGTAAGGAAACTGGAATCTGCCTCTAGAACCATCATAACCATTAATGGAGTTAATAATAACAGTGACAATTAATAAGTGTGTTTGTGTCCAGTCCCAAAGAGATCTCAGTGATTGACCCGGCGAGTAACACCTACTACCACTGGCTGTTTGTCATCACCATCCCTGTCATGTACAACTGGACCCTGATCATAGCCAGGTAACACAAACTGGTGATTTGACCATTGTAGTGGTCCCCACAAGGTCAATGGATTATCATGGTTGGATCCTCACAGGGTCAGTGTTTCTCCTCCCAATAATGACAGTGGTCCTCCAGGATTGGGATACCTCAGTGAGCAACAAGATCATGCAAGATCATGCACTGATTTTCTGTGTGTTCATGTGTGTGTGTGTGTGTGTGTGTGTGTGTGTGTGTGTGTGTATGTGTGTGTGTGTGTGTGTGTGTGTGTGTGCGTGTGTGTGTGTTTCAGGGCGTGTTTTGAGGAGCTGCAGACGGACTACTTGTACTACTGGTTCTTCCTGGACTTCATCGCTGACCTCACCTACCTCGCCGACATGATCTTCAGAACCAGAACCGGTCTGAGCTCACTCTCAAAAACACACATATGATATGCGCATTGTAATAATATATATATGATCCTGTGTTCCTGTGCTACTTTTACTGGAACTGTTTACTGGAGGTAATTTTTTGTGTGTAGGTTACCTGGAGCAGGGTCTACTGGTGAAGGAGGAGCAGAAGCTCCGTGATCGCTACAAGAACAGTTTCCAGTTCAGACTGGACCTGGTCTCCATGATTCCCACCGATGTTCTGTTCGCCGTCTTCGGCCTCGCCTACCCCGAGATCCGCCTTAATAAACTCTTGAGGTTCAACAGGTACACACGCACCCACACCCAGACACACACACACACACACACAGCAGAGGGCGATTCCACTGGTTGTTCCTATAGAAGTCTATGAGAAATCAACTCTACTTCTCCCTCTATAACATCCAAAGGAGTTTATTTCTCAATCCCTAGTTTCAAGTCTTCTTTAATACAGCTGATGTTCATTTAGTAAATTATGTTCCATTTGGAGTCAAGTGTCAAACTGGAGGCTTCAGAACGGTTGCTAACAAACAAATGAGGACGTCACAGATTTGTTGGAATTATTTATGGTTTAAATTACTTAAATACACTTTTTGGTGTTTCAGGATGCTGGAGTTCTTCCAGAGGACAGAGACCAGGACCAACTACCCCAACGCGCTTCGAATATCCAACCTTGTCATGTACATCGTCATCATCATCCACTGGAATGCCTGCCTATACTACTCCTTCTCCAAAGCCATCGGTGAGTTTGCTGGTTTGAATCCTGCCTTATCGTTAACTGAAGAAAACCCTCTGATGTCTCGCCTTGTCTGCTCCTCCAGGTTTCGGTGCTGACAGGTTCGTTTATCCCGACCCAAAAGATCCTGAGTTCGGTCGCCTGGTGAGGAAATACGCCTACAGTATGTACTGGTCCACGCTGACGCTCACCACCATTGGAGAAACGCCGCCCCCAGTGGAGAACTCAGAGTACTTCTTTGTTGTCACTGACTTCCTGGTGAGTGTGGCTTAAAGAACCGAATATTATTTTAAGTTTAAAAATCTGAATTTAATATTCTAATCTGTTCTATTCTTTTCATCTAGGTGGGTGTGTTGATTTTTGCCACCATTGTCGGTAACGTCGGCTCGATGATCACCAACATGAACGCTGCCAGAGCCAACTTTCAGTCTCGCATTGACGCAATAAAACAGTACATGAGCTTCCGAAAGGTCAGTTGGTTAGCTAGCTGGTTGGTTGGTTAGTTTGTTGGTTGGCCGGCTGGCTGCCTGGTTGGCTGGCTAGCTAGTTGGTTAGTTGTTTAATTGGTTAGTTGTTTGATTGGTTGGCAGGTTGGTTACTTTGTCCGTTAGTTGACTGATTTGTTGGTTGGTTACAAAGATATTTTGCCGAGCAGTGAGGACAGTAGTTGTGTAAACAAATATTGTATACAAATGTATCCCCTCCCATCCAGGTGACGAAGGACCTGGAGAAGCGGGTGATCAAGTGGTTTGACTTCCTGTGGACCAATAAGAAGGCAGTAGATGAAAGGGAGGTGCTGAAGTACCTGCCTGACAAGCTGAGAGCAGAGATCGCCATCAACGTCCACCTGGACACCCTGAAGAAGGTCTGCACACACCTGATCATATACTCCTCATTAAAACCCAACTCAGATGAAGCCCCAGAGTCCAGTGCCTCGTCTTTCCTGTCGTCCTGCAGGTTCGTATCTTTGCGGACTGCGAGGCCGGCCTGTTGGTGGAGCTGGTGCTGAAGCTGCAGCCTCAGGTCTACAGTCCCGGAGATTACATCTGTAAGAAGGGCGACATCGGCCGAGAGATGTACATCATCAAGGAGGGAAAACTCGCTGTTGTGGCCGACGACGGAATCAAACAGTTTGTGGTTCTGAGTGATGGAAGCTACTTTGGCGAGATCAGCATCCTGGCTATCAAAGGTCGACTTACTCAACCGCTCATACTGATGAATTTGAAATTTAACCCTATTTATCGTAGCTTAATCTTTTGCGTTACTTATATTGCGCTTTCTGATATCGCGGGACGATACATTTTGAATATATCGTGTAGCCCTGATATTGAGCCGATGCAGAGCATAGGAGAGTGGTTTGTCAGTGTCCCATTGTGTGCTTTAAACAGACTTTGCTCTTCTTCAACAGGAAGTAAGGCAGGAAACAGGAGGACAGCAAACATCAAGAGCATCGGTTACTCCGACCTCTTCTGTCTTTCCAAAGACGACCTGATGGAGGCCCTGAAGGAGTATCCGGATGCCAAGGCTCTGCTGGAGGAGAAAGGAAGGCAGATTCTGATGAAGGACGGACTGCTGGACTTGGAGGTACAGTCACATGATCTCATACGGAGAAGAAATCTGACCTGTTGAACTCAAAGTCATAACCGATCTTGTCCTGCAGGTGGCGGCGCAGGGCCCTGACCCCAAAGAGATTGAGGAGAAGGTGGAGAGGATGACGAGCACGCTGGACGTCCTGCAGACGCGTTATGCTCGACTGCTTGCAGACCATGAAGCTACTCACAGCAAACTCAAACACAGAGTCACCCGGCTGGAGAGGAAGCTGCCGCCGCCGCCATGAGCCGACCAACCAGGTGATGCTCCGCCCCCTCCAACACCTGAGTAGAGCGGACAAGAAGAGAAGGGGAAGGACCGGGATGTTCGATTTTTGAGTCTGGCTCGGCCAGGAGGGGGGAGAGAAGGAGACATGAAAACAAAAGGTTCCATAGAACTAAATTCAAATTAAAAAAACTTAACAAAAAAAAATTGAATAAAAGCAATATTAATTTGACGTTCTATCCCTTATCAAATTTACCCTTTCATCCCCAAGTTGAGGAAAAGAAAGCGAACTGTGTCTCCGACTCATGTATGAACTTTGTGAAGATGTCATGTTTACTCCGGAAACAAACTGTGGATCAGTCGAGTGACAACGGACAACCAAGCTCTAGAATACATGAGAGAAAGAGAGCGAGAGAATACAAATATATTATTAAGCTGCTTTATAGTAAACATTTAAATTAGCATGTGTTATGTTTTCAATAAGAAACAGAAAATATTTTTATAGTTTTAATTTTATAGCAGCATGAGTCTGTCTAAGCTTAAAATGTTAGATAAAATCATGTAAATATAATGATGTGTTATAAACAACACATCCTCGTGTCAAGCATGTGTAGATCAGCTGCTTTACAGCCAGTAGAGGTCAAAGGTCAGCAGAGGAGCTCGTCCATCCAGTTTGTTTTTCTTCACTACGACTGATGCATGTTGTTGAGATATGAAATATGAATCAGATTTATGTCACTGCGCTGAAATAAAGAGATTTTATAAATAAAAAAACTGAACTGCTTCTTTGTTTTGTTTAGAAAACACAGCAATTCAATTATTTTCATGTATCTACTTTATTTTATTTATCTTTATTTATTTATAACACTTGCATAATATTGTACAAACACGTGAAGTAGTTTAGTCTGATTCTTTTATGAGTTGACATTGATACCAGGTAATAAAGGCCCTTAGTTCTAATAATAATCATCGTTATAATTATCGATTATTAGACCATTCCATCTGATATGATCAGCTGTAAAAATGTTTTTTAAGGGGAAAACAATTTAGAAAATAAAAATTTTATAACACAACAAAGTTTTAAAAATAAAACAAACTGACAAATCAGTTTAAAGGAAATGTTATCAGAAACAAAATAAAAAGAAGGAAAAATGTTGCCATTGACACGTCTCTCTTCCTGTGTCGCTATGCGAGCTGGGACTTGTAGTTTCATATTCCACACGTATACTGAGTTCTGGCTCTTCGAACTACAGCTACCAGCATGCACCCCGCGTCGCTGAGCATTTGACGTCAGAGTCCCTGCAGCAGCTGAGGTTTGTTTCAGTCGCTTTATTCAAAGTCTCCATCCTCCTTTTCACCTCCTCACTTTCTCTCCTCCTCCTCCTCCTCTTCCTCTCTCACTCCTTCAGCTTCGTTCACTTGTCGAGTCATCAGCTGCCGTGCGCCGGATGTGACGTGTGCTTGCGCCTGTTTTTCACTCAACTTTATTGACAGCTAGCTTGTCGCAGCTAACCGGCTAACTTGTCTTGAGCTGACGTGACGGGGAGAAGCTCCGAGCTCAGGTGAGGAGGTGGATCCTCAGCATGCAAACAACACGTCGGTGAACTCTGCGTCTGTTACTGACGCGACTCACACGTGGACATGTCTGTTTCTTATTGATGAAGTGAACTTACTGAACTAGAACTCTAATGATCAGTTTGTGAAGTTGTTGACTGAGCAGGAACCAGGTCTGAAGTGAAGATTCTTCCTTCTCTGTCCCTGATCAGCTCGAGATCGAACCTAAAACCAGCTGCTCCGTGGGTTCAGGAGGCTGTTCCCATGGAGCCGGCCTGGCGTCAGCAGGGCCGGGGTCGAGGCCGCAGCCAGGAGCCCCAGGGTCAGAGGTCACGACCCCCGCAGGCAGAGAGCCCGGCCGCCGCTGCAGGAGCGTGGGCCCCGGGACGAGGAGGGAAGACGAAGAGCACTGTGGCTCCTGAGCCTCCACAAGGTGAGGACATGTTCCTTGTGATGTCACAGCTGATTATTGGTCTGTACTGATGTCTGTATCTTCTCCTCAGTGACCGCGGAGTCCGTTCAGTCCAAGTTCGAGGAGATCAAGAAGTCCAACCAGGCTGCTGCTCAGCGACTGGTGGAGAACCGCCTGAGCTCCTCCTCTGACGACGACGATGATGATGATGAAGGAGATGTTGACCATAAGGATGGAAAGAGGGGGAAGATCCTGGCGTCGACCTTCACCACCTACACTGACCAGACAGGTGAGGCCAGACTTTAGTGATGATCTCAGCTAAACCCCACCAAAATATATTATTACACATAAAAAAGCTGTGTAACAAATGTGGCTCATACTCCTGATTACTACTCACTGATGCTCACAAATACTCAGTTACTCACCAACGCTCTCCTCCTGTGTGCTGCACCCAGGTGGCGATGGCTCAGGTCTTCTCAGGACGGGTCAGTACGTCAGTGACCTGTTTCAATCCGGAGCTCTCACCTGCCTCATCTGCATCGGCTCCGTCAAGAGGACGCAGGCGGTTGGTTTCATATCTGTTGATCTGCTGATCGTTTGATTTACAAAATGTTAAATAGAGTTTAAAATGCTACAGTACCCGTGAGTCTTAACTGCTAAAGTCTCTGAACTGATCCAGAATCAGAAAAATCGAACCCTGTCCATCTGTGTGTGTGTCCAGGTGTGGAGCTGCTCCAGCTGTTTCTCCCTCTTCCACCTGCCCTGTATTCAGAAGTGGGCCAGAGACTCGGCCTTTCTCGTCTCCTCCGTCACTGATGAAGACTTCGGTCAGAAGAAGCATCCCTGGCCCTGGTGAGGGAGACGCAGCTCGCTTAGACGTCTAACCTCAGAAAACACGTAAACTGTTTTTAGAGGAAAAATAATCTCTAATCTGTCGTGATGTTTCCTCCACAGTCCAAAGTGTCGAGCTGAATATCCACCCAGCGCCACGCCCAACAGGTCTGTAGGACTCCTGGATGCATCTTTGTTTCTGGACATGTGCACATCTGTGTTAACACTGTGTAACTGTTGTGTTCAGGTACATGTGTTACTGTGGGAAGCTGCAGGATCCTCCAGCTGACCCCTGGTTGGTTCCTCACTCCTGTGGCTCCGTCTGTCAGAAGGATCTTAAACCCGCCTGTGGACACACCTGTCTGCTGCTCTGTCACCCCGGTAAACACACACACACACACACACACAAACACACACACACACACACACACACACACACACACACACACACACACACACACACACACACACACACACACACACACAGAATTGTCCGAATGTGACCGCTGACTCTGTGCATGATTTGTGTCATTTGAAAAGTGTCAGTTTGTGTGTTAGTAGTACAGTATTAGCACTTTTTCTTGTGAAAGTAATATAACCTTTCCAGTATTGGCAGTACAACAGCTTTGTGACCTCTGACCTGGCTGAAGACCCAGGAGCATTATGGATCTGACTGTGTTTTCAGGTCCGTGCCCCCCCTGTCCAAAGATGGTGCCAGTTTCCTGTATGTGCTGCAAATCAAAGCCCCTCCCCCGTCGCTGTAGCAACAAGGTAGGTATTAATAGTGAACAGATGAAGTGTTGTGTGTTGAAACTGTGTCACACACGTGTTGTCATGCTCATCGTGTGTTTCTCTCTCAGGCCTGGTCCTGTCAGAAGCAGTGTGGCAGGTTACTGCCCTGTAAACAACACAACTGCACACAGCCCTGTCACACAGGTACACACACACTCACCTGTACAAAGCCGTCTCACACACAATCAAGAATCAACTACTAAGTGTGTGTTTGTTATAAAAACAGCACATTAACTTTGTGTGTGTTTGTGTGTCAGAGTGTTCTCCATGTCCTAGAGTCAGTGTTCAGAAGTGTATGTGTGGTAGAGAGAAGGCAGAGAGGCCCTGTGCCAGCCCTGAGTGGAACTGTCAGCAGGTAAGACTTTTAATACTGTTAATACTGTATTAATATGCATTTATACATTATACAAACGTCTGACATCATGAATAATAATAATGATACAGGTATTTATAACAGAATCAACTTTATTTGTATCAAACCTCTCATACATACAACAGTTTTTTAAACTTTGTTTTTTACTGTGTTCTGCTGTTCTGCTCTGGACCTGTGAGACAGAACCATGTGTCAAGACTTCACCTTTTCTCTCTCTCTCTCTCTCTCTCTCTCTTCTCCAGGTATGTGGTTCTGTCCTCTCCTGTGGGAATCACACCTGTGAGCTCTTGTGTCACGACCGTGTCTGTCCTCCATGTCCCCGCTCAGTCAGCAGATGCTGTCCCTGCGGCAAGACCAGTAAGGGGCCACACACATACACACCCATACCCATTTGTATACACGTATATAGAGCACGCACACACATACAGAGTACACAAGGAAGTGCACGCATATGAAGAAACCACACACTAGTTGTCACAGGTCCCTTTTGGAGACTTAGTCAGAATTTTGTCTGTAAATAACTGCCCTCTTTTCTTTGTGTGTGTAGAGTCGTCTCTGCCATGCACAGAGGAAGTGTCGCTGTGCGGCGACACATGTGACCGCCGCCTGTCATGTGGAAAACACACGTGTGCTATGAGGTGTCACCGAGGGAGCTGCGAGACCTGCAGACAGGTCACAAATACACTGAAACACACACACACACACACACTGATATAACTATATACACTATATAACACACTCTGTGCATGTGTCTATCAGGAAGTGGAGAAGGAGTGCAGGTGTGGCAAATACAGGAAGTTGATGCCGTGTCATAAAGAATATCTGTGCGACTCTAAATGTCCCAAAACCAGAAGCTGCCAGCGACACCAGTGTAGGAGAAAGGTGAGCACACAGCCGCTGCTGATCAATATCCACTTGTAATCTAATGAAATATCTCGCGCATCGATGTCAATATCACATTGCTGATCAATATCAAACAGCTATTGTGGTCAGTCCGTGGGCCACAGCTCCTCCTGCTGGTTGGAGGAGTAAAGAGACTTAAAAACGTGAGCGTCTCCTCACTGAAACGTCGGTGCTTTGGTTTTGACTTTGATGGTTCTCCGCTCTTGTGCAAACGCTCAGTGTGACGGGGGTGGCGTCTCGTTTCCGTGAGCGCTCCGGCTGTGTAAATGTCAGAGAGATGTCATCTCATCTGATAGGAGAAGGTTGACAGACACATCAAGACGGGGGGACATTTATTTCGGGTCCGTTATCGGGAAGCGTGTTTGCAGATAACATACTGCTCCGGGTTTTAACCTTTAAAATGTCACAAACTGAACTCAAACTGTTCATCCTCCTAATACTCAGTTTCCCATGATGCCCTGTGTTTCAGTGTTGCCCCGGTAACTGCCCCCCATGTGACCTGAGCTGCGGGCGAACTCTGGGATGTCGAAACCACAAGTGTCCCTCTGTGTGTCACCAAGGTAACGATGCGTTCACATGAAACACAGGTTTCTTTTTTTTTTGTGGTTTTATGAACAAATATAAAACTAATGGATGTGAACGCAGCTTCAAATGAAACTTTATTCACAGTCACATA
This sequence comes from Pleuronectes platessa, assembly GCF_947347685.1. Classification (NCBI taxonomy): domain Eukaryota; kingdom Metazoa; phylum Chordata; class Actinopteri; order Pleuronectiformes; family Pleuronectidae; genus Pleuronectes; species Pleuronectes platessa. The sequence continues at coordinate 3,031,069 of NC_070648.1, read as the reverse complement.
CAATAACAAACATGCAATAGAGTATTATCAGTTCTAATGAACTTTACCATGCATTCTCTCTCTCCCTCTCCCTGTATAGCTCTCTCTCTCTCTCGCTCTCCCCCTCTCTGTCTCTGTCTCTCTCACGCACACACGTCACATCACATAAGTGTTTGTTGAACTAGTTGTGATTTGTTGAAAGTCACAGCTGGACGAAGGTCGGAGGTCAACCTCAGGAACATTCTGCCCCACAACACCTCCTGTTGAGAGTGTGTGTGTGTGTGTGTGTTTGTGTATTCGTTGACATTTCCTACAGCTGAACACAACTTGTCCTGTGTTCGGGAAAACGTTGACCTCTGCTTCCTGTCAGCCATGATTAACCCCTGTAACAAAGACGAGTGTGTGTGTGTGTGTGTGTGTGTGTTGTTGGTGGAATAACAGATAACTTCCTGCATCTATTGTTTCATGATTGGATGATAAAAGAAAACTTATGCTCCCATTTGCCTTGTTATTGGCTGAATAGATTAAAGTCAATTTATTCGTAATTCTGCGTGCTGATTGGCTCCTCTGACATTTCACAAGGGAGAAGCTAGAAGGTCGCAACGCCGCCGGCGCATCAACACACAGAACAGATAACATTGTGTGTGTGTGTGTGTGGTGTTTATTTGACAGAACACAGATATTCTCTCTACAGCATCATCTATGTAATGTTTATTATTGAATTCTTTAATCGTTATTTAATTTGATTTATTCATTATTTGACCTGCGACATCTACTGGTCAGAGGTATTGTGTTTTCAGGTTGTCTGTTCATCTTTCCCATTTTTATGAATACGACTGAAAATGTTTTGTCTGTGATAGTAACAGTTTGAAACTCTAATTAATTGAGTTATAAAGTTCTAAATAGAAGCACAAAACTTGTTATAATCAAGAAAGCGTTCATACACTTTAATCACTGCCTGAGCAGTTAGACGCCTGATGTACCTGATCGTCCTCACAGTGAATAAACCTGACTGAAGTGTGTGTGTCTGTGTGTAATCTGTCTGTCAGGAAGCTGTTATCCGTGTCCAGAGTCGGTGGAGGTCCCGTGCTCGTGTTCCTTAACTGTTCTGGTCGTCCCCTGTGGTCGAGAGAGGAGCACCAAACCCCCCCGCTGCAAGGAGCTCTGCGGGTAAGGACACACACACACACACACACCAGAACTAAAGGTGGCAACGTCAGAGTCTACTTTGATTTTTCTATTTGCTCCATGTCCCATCTGCTTACATGGAGGAGGCGTGGTTAAAGACCCATACTGCAGCCAGCCATCAGGGGGCGATCCAGATTATTTAGCTTCACTTGCGTCATGTCCTCCAAACCTATTGCCTCTGATCTTCTGAGAAAGTATGGACATTATGAACATATAGCTGTGACAGTGAGTACTAGTAAGGAACAGTAAGCTGTGGTGCGTCTGATTCTCTCAACTGTTCACATCGTCTTGTCAGGTGTCCTTCGTCCTGTCACCACCCGACCAGAGAGACCCACCGCTGCCACATCGGGACCTGCCCCCCCTGCAGGCAGCCCTGCCTGCTGTCGCTGCCCAGGTGCAGCCACACCTGTCCGCAGCCCTGCCATGACATGGTGCTGGTCAAGTCCCAGCAGGTGAGCAGCCGCCTTAAAGGAACAGTTCCACATTTTCCTTATTGATGCCAGCCAGTTAGCTTAGCTTAGCATGAATACTGGGAGCAGGGGAAAGAGCTAGTAGACTGGGTCAGCCCACATTTGCTCAACCATTGTTCTTTAGTACAGATCAGACTTAATATAGCTCGATGTGTGTGTTTGTGTGTGTGTGTTCAGGTGAAGTTAGCAGGACCGTGGGAGCAGCCGTCTGAACCTGCGTTTGTGAAGAAAGCTCTGCCCTGTCCCCCATGTCAAGTCCCAATACCAACGTAAGTCAAACACAGATGTTAACGTCATCATGAATAATTCCTACTTTTTGTCTTTGCTTCTGTAACGGCGACACCTACTGGCTGGAGGTATAATGTTTTCAGTTCGTTAGTCAGTCTGTTCCATTCTTGTAAACACTATCTCAAAAACGCGTTGAAAGAATCTTTTAAAATTTGGTACAAACATCCATTTAGACTCAAAGACGAAGTGATTAGATTTGGGTGGTCAAAGGTCAAAGGTCACAGCGACGTCTTTACTGTGAATGCAACTTGGAGAGTGACATAAAACCACAGGGAGGTGATTTGAGTTTCGAAACTGAAGAAAATTTCAGTCAATAACACACAATATACACAATATACACACTATTACACACACTAAACAATTTAAATACAACAGATTTGAGAGTTCTTAGAAACTCAGAATGATAAATTGAAGTTTGTTTTTTGTCCTGTGGTTCCCTGACTACACTACTACACAACACACACACACATGCATACACACACACACTCACTAATCACACACACGCTCACTAATCACTCACACACTAATCACAAACACATTCCAGGGTGCTTAGCTCTGTCATGGACCATTAAAGCTGAGATTAAAAAACACTGCACGCTGTGTGTGAGGAATAAGTTGTTGTTCAACATTAACATGAAAATTGTGTCATTTGCTGGAGTTTGTCTTTTTGACTTATCAACGACTTGTCTCACAACACTTTTACAAAATCGTCTATACAAACATCCCTGCAGCTGTGTTATGTCCGCACATGTTCCTGAAATGTCCTGGAGGTTCTGGACGTGAGAACACAAATATCTGAGTCAGTTGCTCTGGACATATTCTGGAACTTGTCCATGTGAGAATGCAGCAGGAAAATTCACCTCTCACCTGCCTTTCCTGAACATTTCCATAACTTCACGCACTTAAAACTCTGTGTTTGTGTTTCAGGTCTTGTTTTGGGAAACATGAGGTAAGAACCAGTCTCCTCTTCCTCTTCATCTCACACGTTAACAAACACGCTGTAACGAATCCCACGCTCTGTCTCAGTAAAACATCACGTATCTGACATTGCTTGATTCATCACTTCCTCCCATTATCTGCATTGACTGTCTGCCCTCCCCTGATGTTTTCTTTCCTTCTTTCGAACATCGTCCTCCTCTTCCTCCTTTGCTCCATCCCTCTTTCACTTCATCCGTCTTGACTCATGTATTTAAGTACTTTGTATTCGACGCACTCGTTCACCTTCAGACGAGGTTGGACGTGATTCTAAAATGTCTCTCTCTTTCTCTGACTCTCTCTCTCGCTCTCTCCCTCTCCCCCCAATCAGGTCAGTCCGGTGCCGTGTCATCGTCGGGGTCCCTTCTCCTGTAAACGACTCTGCGAACGACCTTTGACCTGTGGCAACCACGACTGCAGCAAGGAGTGTCATGTAGTTACTGAGCGCAGCAAGGTGATGACCTGGTTGGGGCTTTACTTGATGACAAGGCAGTTTTTTTAGGGTTGGAATTTGCTCGCTGTATGCAAGATGGCTGCTTCTCATATCCTGCGTCTGATTGTTGCATTGCCATTGAAATGGTCAGTGGGCCCGTAATCAGCAACAGAGGGTGCCGTGCCGTTTTCACTACGTGTCTGATTTAGATGTCCGACACTCTACCGACGAATGTGTCACCTTTCCAGTCTTGGTCTTAACATTAACATCAACTCGATCGATCAATCACTCTCTCTCTCCCTCCGCAGTGTGAGGTGTGTGACGAGGAATGTTTGAAACCCCGCCCCCCGGGCTGTCCCCACCCCTGCACACGCCGCTGTCATCCAGGCGACTGCCCTCCCTGTGGTCAGATGATCCGCCAACGCTGCCACTGCAAGATCAGCCTGCTCTACGTGGAGTGCACGTCAGTACCAACTCACACAAACATCTTTAATCAGACCAATTAAGAGAATGCAGCAGTTTCCACAGCGAAGGACGTGGAGGGTTGGGGTCGACTGCTCCTACGTGTGCGACTTCTACAGTTTATTATTTCATGTGTGAACCTGCAACACCAACTTCTGTTAACAGTCAGTGGTGAAAATGGTTTTTTAAATGGAAGCGAGTGTTTGTGATGGAGTGCGGGCGTTTGCCATCGCTGCATCATGTCCTGTTGATCTCATGGTTAACGAGGCTGCACGGAAAACTTTGATAAACAGGTTTTATGTCTCTGCAGGAAGTTGATGTCGGCCGATGAGAAGACGAAGGTGGAGCTGAGCTCCTGCAACAACCAGTGTCCTAAAGAGGTACACACACACTCAGACTCACACTCACACACACACACACACACACACACACACACACACAAACACTTTAAACACTACTGACTGGTCCAGATCCCAAAGTCTGAGAGTGCGTCAGGGAAACTTCACTTAGTCACTGACATTGTTCCCCACGTTCCTACAAAAGTTTAAAAAGTGACAACTGTAACACACACACACACTCTTGTTTCACCCGCTCCATCTATGGAGACCTCAGTTTAGGCCCCATTGCATCATGGAACTTGTTTATCAGACTTTGGAAGTGGCGTCACCTGCCACCCATTAGAGAGTGTGTGTGTGTGTGGGGGGGGGGGGGGGGGTGGGCTGATAGTGTTGAAGTCACTGTTTCCTCAGTCATTCCTGCTTCACAGTTTTTCTTCTCTTCTCTTCTAATTTCTTTTTTTCGTCTCTGATCAATAATCAGTTTTGTCTCTGCAGCTGAAACTCAAACCATCAGCTTGCTCCAATAATCAATTCATCTCGGTGGCGCCAGACGACGCACACACACACACACACACACACACACACACACACACACACACACACACACACACACACACACACACCAACACAGTCTCCCTCAACCGGTGTGTTTCACTTTCACCAGGGAATGATTTCCACACACTCACAAAGAACACACAGTTGGGTTTGGAGTGTGTGTTACTGCTTGTGTGTGTCTGGGGTTCTGTCAGAGGTCTGTTTTCATAGTCTGCTGTAACTTAAACTCCAAAAAGTCTGACACACACACACACACACACACACACACACACACACAGTTGGAATAACAAACACGTGCAGTGACTGTATTACTGAAATTTTTACACACACGCACATTTTACTTTTATGTCCTCCAGCTCTGTCAGGCTCCACCCCCTGCTCCTCCAAATATGGCGACTTCTGGTTAAAAATAAAAATAAAAAAGATTAAAATGAAGACGTGAAGAAAACATTTCAGTTTCTTCACGAGTTGAATGTTTGAGACGCAGCAGGTTTGTTTCCTCAGCGTCTGATGGTCTCTCTGCCTCAGTGAACCAGAAATAAACTAATTCGCCTGTGCGTGTGTGTGTCTGTGCGTTTGTGTGTGTGTGCAGCTGAAGTGTGGTCATCGCTGTAAGCAGGTGTGTCATCCAGGTGTGTGTGCGGAGAAATGTCAGCAGAAGGTGAAGCTGCGGTGTCCCTGCAAGAGGATCAAGAAGGTAAACACACACACAAACACACCTAACTAAACCTAACTATAAAACCTTTTGTCTTCTGCATCTGTTTACACTGATGAAACTTTATCAGCTCGGCCTCATTAACACATTGTTTGTGTGTGCGTCTGTGTGTGTCTGTGTGTAGGAGCTCCTGTGTTCTCTGTCGACTCAGTGTGATGTTCAGTGTGACGACGCCTGCAAGGACCAGCAGATGAGAGTCAGCCAGGTACACACACACACACACACACACACACACCTGTACCGTCACTGAGTGAGTCTCACCTGAACACACATTGATGTTTCTGTTTGTGTGTGTGCGTGCATTTCTGTCCATCTGTATGTGTGTGTCTGTGTGTGTGTGTGTAGCTGAAGGAGGCGGAGCAGAGAGGTGCTCAGGAGGAGGAGCAGAGGAAACTTCAGGTCAGTTCTGTCACTCACATAATGTTGAATAAAACTTTATCGACAGACTTTCGGTATTCAGCCTGGCGGCGGTTGACATGTGTCGTGTTGCGTGTTCGTGTTGCGTGTTCAGGAGGAGCTCGAGGCGTTTGAGAAGCGTCAGCAGCGAGGAGGTCGGCGGAGTAAGAAGCGGGGGAGGAGAGAGGAGGTGGACGACGAGGAGGGGAGGAAGGGAAGGTGGTGGAGGAGGTGCGCCGCCATCGTCCTCGTCCCAGTGGGCGGAGCTTTGCTGTCCGCCGCCGCCTACTACCTCCTCACCACTGTGTGAGCTGACACGTGAACACGTGTGTTGACAGGAACATGTGAGAACATGGCTGCCTCTCTCCGAACTTTCTCTTTTCATTCTTTTGTCTCATCTTCTTGTTTTTCTGTCGTCTTTTACTCTTGGTTTGATTCTTCTATCTTTTATTGAATTGTTTTTTTGAGTATTGATGTTTAATCCGGGCTGAAATTTAAGATCATGTCAAATTTTGAGTAATCTGATTACTTTTTCCATTATTAAATGAGCCGAAAGTAAAAAAAAAATTTATGAATTTAATAATTCCCCGTTGTCCATTAAGTTTCACCTCAGTTTGAGAACAATTTACTGATTTTGAGGAAAAGCTGAAGAAGGAGAAATCAACATAAAAAATCTTAAAGCAACAAACGGAACATTTTGCTTTGAGTTTGTTCAGTTTAACAGAAACAGGATGTGACGCTTATATTTACATCAAAAATTATCTTTTATTAAATATTATTGATGTTTTCATCTTATGTATGTTTCAAAAATGTGTTTTTGGGTGAAAACCTGTCATCGATTTCCTCACGGATGTGGAGAAATCAAGTTTCTTGATTTGTTAAGTGCTCGTAGAAATGCTATTTGATGTGAAGACGTTTGCGTCGATAATGTCAGAAACTTTAAACACGTCTTTTACTTTGGTGCTGAAACATTTAACAGATGTTAGAATGTTTAAATATAATTTGTCTTTTTTCTCGTTTTGTTTTTCATGAAAATAAAACGTATAAAACTGTTATAGTTTGGTGATTTTACGATCTCTGTCCCGCAGCTGAGAGTTAAAGTTGAACTTCTTTAATTACGTTACTACGCGATGATAATGAGATTTGTTTACAGGAGTGAACAGACAGGGGGCGCTGTTCCTCCAGAGCTAACACTTAAAAGACAATGGACTGATGCAAACCACAGAGTTATTTAACATACTGTTTTCTAAAGTAAGAATAATTCTGTAGGAACGAGCTGAGAAAACCCACCTCACATGTCATTCATGATTTGACACAATAAAACTTTCTTGAATCCATTTCTTCGTCTTTTAATTATTAATTCATTTCCCGTGTTTTTAAAACGAGGTGACGAGTTGGAGTTCAGGAAATCTGAGTGCAAGCAGGAGCTGTTTGAGTGAGAGCGACACAGTCATCAGTACTAAAGAGAAGAACAAACGTGAAACATTTACAGGGAAAAGGTTTTTCATGGAGACAAAGCGAGAAACATGTCCTGAAGATGTTTTCTCACTGAGCATCTGAGATGACCAACACACACCCACACACTCAAAAGACACACACACACACACATTCTCTCTCTCACACACACACAGCTTGATGGTAAGATGTGGGTGTCCTTAGTTCCATGTTACTGCTTCATCACACGCAACCTGGAGAGTTTGTGTGTCTGAGAGAGAGAGAGTGTGTGTGTTTCTTTTAGGAGAGGGTATAAGTGTGTGTGTAAGAGTGTGTGTTTCTTTTCAGATTGTGAGGGTGTGTGTGTATGTGGTAAAGCGACGCTGGCGGTGACGCTGTAGAGAGAGAGAGAGGGGTGGGGGCGGAGTCAGCGTTTCTCGTGCTCGGTTAATTACCGGAGCCGCTCGCGCGCAGCAGACAGAGGATGGTCTCGTGCTCGGCAGCAGCAGCAGGTCATGTCCGCGCGGCGGGAGACCTGCGCGCGTGTCACCTTCAGCGGAGGAGCGGGAAGTGCAACGGTGAGTGTGTGTCCGTGTGCGTGTGTTCCTCCGCCGTGTGTTAAGGAGGATCTATTTGTTGAGTGTGTCCTTGGTTTGTGTCCTCTGTGTGTGTGTGTGTGTGTGTGTGTGTGTGTGTGTGTGTGTCTATGCGTGCCCGCGCGTGTCTTCATCCACATCTAAATAATTGAAGTGTTCATAAGTTCATGTCTGTGCAACAATCTATTGATTTTTAATGATCTATGTGTATTGTCTCTAATTGTCTATAACAGAATGATAATGTATATATAAAAACATGTTATAAATATGATCATTATTACAGAGCTCCAAATGTCTTGCTTCAGTTGAACAATTCAAACCACCTGAACAAATTCACTAACTGAAATAAGATCAAACTTTATTGTTCAGGGAAATTCAGCGACCGAATCCAGATTCGATGAATATGCAGATAATATAAAGTATCACTACAGATGTGAATATTACTTGTATAGAAACATACTTTAGTAAGAAGCAGTTACACAGGATGATTGTACGAGGATGTTATTGTATTTGTGCACTATGTATAAGGAGATATTGAAATTAACGTTCATATATATTTGCTTACATAGACTGTTATATAGGTTTATAAGGTAGGTATAAATGAGCTGTAAATATATTTATGCATTGATAAAAATTCACCATTGTCTACTAAGTGCTAAATAGCAGTATGCAGTAATAATATAAATAAACATTGATATTATTATATAACAGTTAATCTCTATAATCAGAGTTAAATAACAGTTTCTGACAAACATAAAAACGGCATCATTTACTTTTTATTTGATCTTTTGTTGATCTTTCATCATCACAGACGTCGTCCTCAGTGTGAAGCTTTGAACTCGTGTTGAAGTCGATGTCTCTAATAAATATTAGATCACGGTTTCTTTGCTGAAAATGTCTCTTTTACAGTTTATGTCAAAATAAATCTATTCAACTTTTTCAAAGAAACAACCAGGGTCTCATTTAAATATTTTATTTATAGTCTAGATTATTCATAGTTTTGCACATACAATGTTTGAGTTAATTATTAATAAAGTCATTGACAATAAAAGCCTAAAAACATATGTGAATTTAAATAATCGTAGAATTTCTTCATAAATTGTAGTTTACAATCAACAAATATTTATTTTTTTGTAGTAGTAAACATAATTTATTTATCGGACAAATTGTTTTGTCTATAAAAGTCAGAAATTAATGAAAGAATCCTGTAAATTAAGGTGATTTTTCACATTTTATATTCATACATTACTTATTTAATTCAGACAAAAATATGCAGTTTAATCTTATGAAATCTTTATAATTACATATAAACAGTTTCTGTGTTTATACTTTCTTCAGCTTCAATCCCTCGTTTTTATTTTGGCCTTCAAATTAAAAGTCTTTATCTCAATGCCTTGATGTAAGTTTTACAGCACGGAAAGTGAAATGTTTTTGCACAAGTCATCAATTAATCTCCAAATTTCATTAATTGATCACGTTCTCAATAAATAATAAAGATCTGAGCAGCAGTATATAAGGATTTTTTTTATTTTGATAAGAATTGTATATATGAAGAAACAATGTTTTTTCTATGATGTAAAAAAAGATCCTGTGAGTAAAAATAACAATAATTCAAATAACTGAAAATGTTAAATCATAATTTTCTACAAGCCCTCAAGGAAACAAGATCGACGGAGGCTTTGATACAGAGATACTGAATCATAATGAATCAATATCTCAGTGAATGAATGAACGATCCGTCAATCAATGATAAATCAATGAACAGAGAGAGAGAGAGAGAGAGAGAGAGAGAGAGAGAGAGAGAGAGAGAGGTGGAGCGAGCAGTATTCAGAGCCGTGGGGTTGGTGTGTGTTTGGTGTCAAGTGTCGTTTTATCGTCACATCACTTCAAAAATAACTTCGACTCGCCCAACGGAAACTCTGACAGGACAGAAAGGCCCGGGTCGCCCCGCCCACATACCACCAGCCCCCCCTCACCACCTTTCACTTAAAATAACCTGGAGGGACTGGGGGTAGGGGTGGGGGGGGGGTGTACAGGGTCAGTGTGGAGTTTCCCCGGCCTCCACTCCTCCTCATGAGAACCTGGATTCAGTCCTTTCTCTCTGTCACTTGATGTTGAACTCGTCTCCTCGTGTCCTCCAGACGCCGGCTCGACCACCTGAGGCAGGGATGGGCGGGGAGGCGTGTCCTCACAAGCTTGGATCCACCAATCACCTCCGACTCCTGCTCTACATCCTGATTCCCACTGTGAGCCTGCTGGCCGCCCTGCTGCTGCTCGTCCTAGCCCTCACTGGTATATATACACACACACACACACACACACACATGCTAACCCTCTCACACTCACACACAGTATTGTGCCCTTGTTTGTATCTACTTGTTGTTAATTACAGTCACTTATCGTCTTTATAAACAGTCACTGATCTTGTTTATAGATAAAGAGTGGAGGGAAGAAGGGATGTGAACAGACTGATAGAGGACAGTGTGTAGGAGGAGAGATGACACTCAGTCACGGTCTCTAATGAATTCACAGGCGTGTTGATTAGATTGTGTGTGTGTGTGTTTGTCTGTGTGTGTGTGTGCGTCCTCCCCCTCGTCTCCATGACAGCGTGGAGTCCCTCAGGAGGACAGACTCAAACATTGAGACTGAAAGAATTTCAAATATTTAAACACAGGTAGTAAAACGGCAGCATCTGTTCATCCACAGTTTAAACTCACATTTTCATCCGTCCATCCTCACCCCTCCATTCTTCTCTTCTCCTCTCTTACTCCTGACATTCATCTTCTCTTTTCCTCTCCTTTTTTACCCTTTCATCTTTTCCTTTCCTTTCACCCCTCGTGTTTCTATTTACAACAAGAAAAAGCAGTTAATTGCTTTTTCACGAGTTCACAGTTTGACCTCCTCCTCCTCTTCTTTCCTTTCATCCTTTCTTCCTCAGCAGCTGTTTTCTGTTTTCTCCTCCACGAGTCATTACACACATACACTCAAACCCACCGCCATTAAGCTGTGTGTGTCTCTGTGTGTGTCTCTGTGTGTGTGTTTCTCACCATTAACCACCTAATGGTCTTTCTTTGTTCCCCCCTCCCATTCACAAACCGTCTCTGTGTTTGATCTCAGGGTCTAAACCGTCTTCACAGTCGATAGATTTGTCCGTAACTCACCCGTTGAATTTAGTCAGAGTCAAACAAACTCAACAAAAACACAAACAGTTTTCAATGACGAGTGATCAATAAGCCTGATCATACGTCTGATCAATAAGGCATCACATTGATACTCCACACACTGACACAAGTCCAACACACACACATCAGACAGAGTCATTAATATTACTGTTGGGTCATTAATCAAAAACTCACCCTTGACCTTGTTGCTGCTCTGTGATTGGCTCAGCTGGCTCTGGGCGCTGATACGGCCACTGTGATTGGCTGAGAGAGTATTTATCGATCATCACTTCCTTTATTCTTCTTCAGGGATATTTGGCGGCAGCCTCTTGGCCTCCAGCCCCCTCTCGTCCCCCGAGCCCATCGTTGACAGCGACCCCGGCTACAACGGCAACAGCACAAACCCCCCCCCCACCGTTGAGGTGGAGAGCACCACCTCCTCGCTGAGACAACATGGCGGCGGTGGCGGCGAAGATGATGACGTCACGCACCCCGGCAAGAGCACACCTGCTGCGGCTGCCAGCACTGCCCCGCCTTCCTCATCTCCGGCCACGCCCACTCTGCCCTTCACAACGCCTCCTGATTGGCTGACCTCTGTGACAGCACTAAGCTCTGCATGGCCCATTAGCTCCACCGCGACACCTGACACAGGTAGGATCTGAGGAGTGAAGGTAAACTGGGAATGAGGGGGGCAGCAGGGGCTCATGGGAAACAACGTCCTCGAGACACAACATCAGACAGCTGATGAGGTGTGACATCATCCTGTTGTTTTTAGCCAATTAAGACTCTCTGTGTCTGAACGGTGGGAAAACGATGACATGAATTTTTTCACAAATCTCTCGCGTGTGAACGACGCTGAGTCACTTCCTGGGTCATGTGATGTTTTTTCTGTTAACATCTGAGAGGTCACGTGACATCTTTTTGCTCACCGCTCTCTGATTGGCTGGATCTGTGCATGCAGTAGAGTTAATCGGTCACTTCTAGCTGAAGAACTACAAATCCCAGAGTCACGCACAGTCCTCTCCGTCCTCCCTGAACTGTCTTATTGTTGTGTCCTTTTCTGTCAAACACTATAACTTTATTGGTTTGTGTGACAGCAGAATGGACGAGTTCAGGTCCACTGTCCTCCAGTCTCCTCTACTGATGGACTGTGTGTGTGTGTGTGTGTGCGTGTGTGTGGGTGTGTGTGTGTGTGTGATGATAAATCGTTCTTTCAGTTTCTATTTTAAAATTCTCCTCGTCTCTGTGTCTCTGCTCCTCTACTGTCCTTCAGTCTCTCTCTCTCTCTCTCTCTCTCTCTCTCTCTCTCTCTCTCTCTCTCTCTCTCGCTCTGTATTGATGTGGCGTCGAGGTGAATGCTAATGAGCTGTCTTGTCCTCTGATTGGACGCCAGGCGGTCACATGCAAAAGGGTGTTTCACCTCCACAGAGACGTTGATGTCGATGTCTTGACGTCGAGCTCTAGATTAGTTGCGGCCAATGAGAGGATGCTGTTAGCGTTAGCCTGGTGAAGCTAGCAACACCAAACCTTAAGAACGTATTTATCAGTCGTTTTTTTAAGCTAAAACAAGAACAAAAGATTAACAAATTAAAATGAATGGAGCCGTGTTTAATATGAACACATGAAGATAAAGTAAAAATGCAAAAGGTTTACTGTAATAGTGAAAACATATGGTAACCTACAGTTCCTCATAGTAAATGCTCATTTATACTAAATGAGTGGATGCTGGTTAGTGACCCCTTAAGCCTGCAGGGGGCGTGTTCACTCTCTCTGCTTTCTGTTTGTTTGTTTGTTCGTTTTTGTTGACAACGTTAACAATGGAAGAGTTGTGTCTCTGCAGGCAGCTGTCAGCTGATCGCGGAGCCGCATTGCCACATGCTGCCCTACAATCAAACATGGATGTTCTCCTCCGTGGCCGTGGTGAAGAGCTCGGAGGTGGAAATGCTGCTAAGGTAAATGCCTCCGTGCACACAGAGCCCGGACAGTGTGAGTCATGTGGGCCGAGCTAAACTCTGCCGTGTTGGTTGCAGGTTCTTCAGCTACCTCAGCCGACTCTCCTGCTACAGACACATCATGCTGTTCGGCTGCTCGCTGGCGCTGCCCGAGTGCATCGCCGCCACCGACAGCTCGCACAACAGGTAACACAACAACACCACAACACAGGATCCACCTAGAGGAGGAGTGACGGACCATTGTCACATTCATTACCCCTTTGACCTCTGACCTCTGACAGGAAGTTTCATATCCTAAGTAGTGTGTTTATGTGTGTGTGTGTCTGTGTGTGTGTGTGTGCGCAGACAGGTGGTGCTGCCCTGTGCGTCGTTCTGCGAGGCGGCGAGGGAAGGCTGTGAACCGGTCCTCCAGATGTTCAACGCCTCCTGGCCCGACTTCCTGCGCTGCTCTCAGTTTAGCAATGTCACCTCCACGCCACCGCCACCACCACCATCATCATCATCATCATCATCATCATCATCATCATCCTCACCGTCAACGTCCGCGCCCTCACCGACAGCAGGCCCCGCCCCTTTCACCTGCTACATGCCGCGACAGACCAAAGGGAAACCATGTGAGTGGAAAAAAAACAACACATGTTGACGTTTGATTAGACGTTACAATGGATGACATCACTCATCTTCCTTCACTCTGATTGGTCGGCAGCTGTGTGCGGCGGGAATGACCACTTCCTTTGTACGACGGGAATTTGCGTCCCCCAGAAACTGGTGTGTAACGGCTACAACGACTGTGACGACTGGAGCGACGAAACACACTGCGGTGGGACACACACACACAGACACACACACACACACACACACACTTAAAACACTGTGTAAATATCAGGAGAAGTTTTCAGCTTGTTACCTTGGTCAGAGTCAATAGGCATAGACCAGTGGAATGTAAAGAGAGAGAGAGAGAGAGGGTTTTCTCTTCATTGGTTTATGTCTCTCGCCCTCTCCATGACCTCCGGCGTCGATTGCCGCTATAAAACTCGAACAAACACGAACAAGAAAGAAAGAGAGAAATGATGGAGGGATGAGAACCGAGAAAGCGTGAGAACGAAAGACACAAAGAGAAAGAAATGGAAGAGATCGATAAAAGAATCAATCAGCTGATTATTGATTAACTGATCAATCACTAATATGGCAGACATCCATCAGACTGAAAAGAGCGATCGATTATCACAACAAGAGTCAAATCGTTCTCTGCTCAACTGATCTATCACCTGATTGGTCAGTTGATCGATCAGTTCATCTATTTATCAGATAATCGGTTGATCGTTGCAGCAGCCTGAACACATGCTCCTCTCTCTCTCTCTCCAGTGTGCACAGAGGGAGAGTTCCGCTGTAACACTGGTCGGTGTCTCTCGCCCGCTCTGGTGTGCGACGGTTATGACGACTGTGGAGACATGAGCGACGAACTCGACTGTGGTGAGAGAGGACACACACACACACACACACATACACACACACACACGCACACACACACATGCTGACATGCAGTTACAAACGGTTAGTGACATTTTTTGGGATCATCTCTGTCATGGAATTCGCCACCTGTCAGTCTGCCTTCACACACACACACTCTCTCACACACACACACACACACACACACACACTGTAACAAGTTGTGGGGGGTTTCCTATGTCTCAGCTGCTCTGAATGAAAAGGCCTGTGCCTTTATTTTGGTAAAGAGAGATTCTTATTTTTGTAGTTTGCCGCAAATGAAACAAATTATTTTCATGTATGTTTGTGTGTGTGTGTTTGTGTGCTTTCAGTGTGTGACCTGGCTCGTGAGCATCGTTGTGGTGACGGTCGTTGTGTGTCCAGAGACTGGTTGTGTGACGGAGACCACGACTGTCTGGACAAGTCCGACGAGCTCAACTGCTGTGAGTTACATTACATTACATTATACTACATAGAATTTTAGAATATTATATCACAGCACATATATATATATTACCTTTTACAGTATTCTAAATCTGTGTGTGTCTGTGTGTGTTTGTGTGCAGCCTGTAAGAGTCAGGGTCTGCTGGAGTGTAAGAACGGTCAGTGTATTCCGTCTGCGTTTCGTTGTGACGGAGAGGACGACTGTAAAGACGGCAGCGACGAGGAGCACTGCAGCAAAGAGCAGAGTGAGACATCTGTCTGCATCACACCCATCTCACATCTGTACATACAACCTCTATATTTATCTGTGTGTGTGTGTGTGTGTGTGTGTGTGTGTTCCAGCTCAGGGTGTGTGTGTTCCTGGTCAGCCCAGCTGTATCTCCACTCCCTGTCCGTCTGGGTGTGTGGGGGGCAGCACCAGCTGTGACCTCCGAAACAACAACTGCAGTGAGTCCTCAGTGAGATCAGTGTGATGTCATAACTCTGGTCCTGGTCCTGATCTTGGCTCTGACCCCGCCTCTCTGTGTCCCAGCTCACTGTGAGCCCATCAGCCTGGAGCTGTGCATGAACCTGCCCTACAACCTGACCAGTTTCCCAAACTACCTGGGTCACCTGTCGCAGAGAGAGAGCTCCGTGTCCTGGGAGTCCTCGCTGTTCCCCGCCCTCGTCCAGACCGGCTGTTACCAGTACCTCATGTTCTACGCCTGCACGCTGCTCGTGCCCAAGTGCGACCCCGTCAGCCGGCAGAAGGTCCCGCCCTGCAGGTCAGCAACCAGTTAGTCTGTTCACCCACAACCAGTCAGCCTCCAGGTCAGCAACCAGTTAGTCTGTTCACCCACAACCAGTCAGCCTGCAGGTCAGCAACCAGTTAGTCTGTTCACCCACAACCAGTCAGCCTGCAGGTCTGGAACCAGTTAGTCTGTTCACCCACCACCTGTCAGCCTGCAGGTCAGCAACCAGTTAGTCTGTTCACCCACAACCAGTCAGCCTGCAGGTCTGGAACCAGTTAGTTGGTCATAATGAGAATATTATGTGTGAGTGCAACAGTTCGGTACTGAACTCAGATTAGTCAGTTTGTTGGTGAGCGAGTCGTCATTCTGTTAGTTATATATAGTTATCTCTCTCTCTCTCTCTCTCTCTTATCTGTATGTCTCTCGCCCCGCAGGTCGTTGTGTCGTAACGCAAAGGAAAAGTGTGAGTCGGTGCTTGGCATTGTGGGTCTGCAGTGGCCCGAGGACTCGGACTGTAGCCAGTTTCCAGAGGAGGGAGGAAACGCCACCTGCCTGCTGCCGGAGGCCGGCGTCCACGGTACCAACACTGGTGACATCACTTCATTTGACTGTTTGTGTCGTGTTAAATACAAATAAAATGTTGTTGTTGTCTTTGATGTGTTTCCGTGGCGACAGAGTGCTCCCCCAGTCACTTCAAGTGTCGGTCCGGTCGCTGCGTGTTGGCGTCCAAACGCTGCGACGGACACCTGGACTGTGATGACCACAGTGACGAGGACAACTGTGGTGAGACATTTCAAAATAAGAGTCGCTCTCAGTGGCAGTCGGCTGTCAGTGCAGTAACACTGAGTGTGTGTTTGTGTGTGTGTGTGTGTGTGTCCGTCAGGCTGCTCAGAGCGTGCTCTGTGGGAGTGTCCCGGCAGCAACGTGTGCATTAAAGCCAGTATGATATGTGATGGCTTCCCAGACTGCCCCCTGCTGGTGGACGAGGCCAACTGCTGTGAGGATGATTCATTCTGTTCAACCCTCACTGTAACCACTTCATGTTGTTGTTGTGTCACCTTCGTTGTCATGTCACTGTTGACTTGTTTTCATCGTTTTTGTCATTGTTGTGTCGTTGTTTCATTGTTGTTGTGTTGCTGTTGACTGTGTGTGTGTGTTGTCTCCTCAGCTGTGTGCAGAGACAACGAGCTGTCCTGTAACAACCATCAGTGTGTCCATCGCACACTGTGGTGCGACGGAAAGAGACACTGCTCAGACAGCTCAGACGAATGGGACTGTGGTACAACAAACACACACACGTGAAAACATTACTGTGTAAATTATAGATTGTTTAAAATATATATATGTTGTTTTATTGTCGTGCACACTCTTCTCTCCACAGTGTCTCTGTCCGATCGATCAGGTTCAGTATTGACCGTGTTCAGGACGGCAGCAGAGTATCAGGTCTGTGCAGACGAGTGGAACCACGAGCTGAGCAAACTGACCTGTGACCAGCTGGGACTAGGGTAAGGTTAGTAACACACACACACACACACACACACACACACACACATACACACACGGATGACTATCAGTGTGACACATTCAATGTGTGTGTTCCTCTGCAGGGTTCCCTCCTCTGTGTCCATGGTGGCGGAGCCGCCTGGAGTCCCGGGTCGCCGGCGCTGGTTACACGTCCATCCTGAGTGGAACCTGAGGAACAGTTCTTCTCTGCAGGCCCGACTGGAGAAGAGAAGGTAACTCAGCCCGACCTCGTGAGAACTGCTCAGGTTGTTGTTTTCAGGCTGAAGCTGTTGATCAGGTCCAGCTTCAGGTTCAGGTTCAGGATCAGGTTCAGGTTCAGGTTCAAACTGACCATGGTGGACCTGGATCTGTGGCAGAATTGTAATCCAGACTCTCTCTCTCTCTCTCTCTCTCTCTCTCTCTCTCTCTCTCTCTCTCTCTCTCTCTCTCTCTCTCTCTCTCTCTCTCTCACTCTAGTCATACGTGTCATTCCAGGAGGAGAGTTTCTGTGTTTTGTGACAGAGAAGGTAAAACTTTCTTCTTCACAGTAAAATAAATATGGAAACAAATTAAATAATCTAGTTTTTATTATTGATCGTTTATTGATTTACTGATCACGGTTCATAATAACAATCTCTCTCTCTCTCTCTCTCTGTGTGTCAGAGTGTGGGGTTCGACCAACGGTGGGCCTCTACCCCCACAGGAAGAAGAGGATCCTGGGAGGACGGGTTGCCCGGCGGGGGGCGTGGCCCTGGCAGTGCTCGCTGCAGAGCGGGCAGAGTGGACACGTGTGCGGCTGCGTCCTCATTGGCCGGCGGTGGGCTCTGACCGTCGCACACTGCTTCGAGGGGTGAGACAAAGGGAGATGGAGGGTGAGGATGGTTTAGTGGGGGCGGGGTCACAGTGTGTGTTTGTAAACACTGATGCGTCCCCACCAGGAGGGAGAGCGCCGACCTGTGGAAGGTCGTCCTGGGCCTCAACAACCTGGACCATCCGGGCGTCCACAGCCAGAGCCGCGGGGTGCGCTCCATCATCGTACACCCGCGCTACAACCGGGCGGTGGTCGACTACGACATCAGCGTGGTGCAGCTGGACTCTGAGGTCAGAGGGCGCCGGTGCAGGTTGCGTTGATGGTCAGCAGTGATTGGACGGTATTGATGATGGGTGTCGTGGTGTTTGCAGGTGGAGGAGACGGCGTTTGTCCGGCCGGCGTGTCTGCCTCAGCCCGGGCAGCTGCCGTCACCGGACTCCTACTGTTACATCTCCGGCTGGGGTCACATGGGCAACAGGAGTGAGTGAACACACACATCCGATGGTGGAGGTCAAACACAAAGATAAAAGAGAGAGAACATTGGACTGAGGCCGAGTCACATGTGACGTGATGATGGTGAAAGTCCCTGTCAAAGTGTAATTGACGGGCAAAACTCAAGTTGTTGTTCTGGGATGTCAGAACGCTGTTGTCTTGATTTTGTGCGATTGCAAAGCTTTGATTGGAAATAGTATTTACCAAGATAACTGATTCACGATCCAGCTCAATGGGTTCAGTCAACCCCTCACATGTATTAATACATCACATTAAATATTAACAAGAACCTAAGTGTGTGTGTGTGTCTGTGTGTGTTTGTGTGCAGTGCCCTTTAAGCTGCAGGAGGGGGAGGTCCGGATCATCTCTCTCTCTCAGTGTCAGTCTTACTTCGACATGAAGACCATCACTCCCAGGATGCTTTGTGCCGGTTACGAAGCCGGAACCGTCGACTCCTGCATGGTAAGACTCCGGATTTCAATGATCCAAAAATCAAACTTAAATTTGCGATTGATCACAACTTTGAATCAGTGTGTAATGTTTGTGTGTGTGTGTGTGTGTGTGTGTTCAGGGGGACAGTGGCGGTCCGTTGGTGTGCGCGGAGGAGGCCGGGCGCTGGACGTTGTTCGGCCTGACGTCGTGGGGAAGCGTGTGCTTCAGTAAAGTGCTGGGACCTGGAGTTTACAGCAACGTGACTCACTTCACCCCCTGGATCCAACAACAGATCTACATCCACACATACCTGACCGACTGACACACACACACAGACACACACACACAAACAACAAGAGCGCTTTCATTCCAGGAGGAAGTGATGTCATTGTCAGTCACACACACCTTCAGTTCCTCCACCTGTGCCTATAACTTTACTGATAGCCTTCAGATGCTAACTGCCGTACGACCAGCAGTGTTAACTAGTGTTACTGATGCTAACTCGTTGACTAGTTGAGCTGTTGTTGTTAACAAGTAAACATCACATTACACACTTATTCTATTATTTCATTATTACCATGTATGGAAGCAAAACAAGGACAAAAAAACTCAGATTGAATAAACATACCAACTGTTAATTTACAGATTGTTAAATATTAAATGTTGGAATTTAAATTTTATGAATATTTAGTAATTAAATGATTAGATTATTTAGACCATTGAAATTTACCCATGTAAAAATTCTCCATTTATAAAAGCAGAAGTTCAAAGTAAAAATAAAAGAACTATGCTTCATTTACGCTGTGGAATTTTAAATCCAACATCAAATATTAAGTAGTGGATTCTTTTATTTATTTAAATTTGATGATGGAATTTAAATTAAATACAAAATGTCTTTGCTTCCATTAACGTGACATTAATTATTATTTTATTTGTATTTCCAGCAACAGCAGTAACTCAGAGGAAAATCAGCTTCAGTCCATTGTTGCATTAATATTCTCCAGTGTGTGTATGTGTGTGATTTTGTGTGTATGTGTGTTTGTGTGTGTCTGCCTCATCAACACTTTTTAAACTTGAAACTTTACATCGTTAAAACGTCGTCACAATGGTCAGACGTTTAGCGCCGACGTCCTCCAAGCTGCTAGCTAAAACAGACCAGCCGAGCACCCAACCTCCCACAATGCTTCACTCTATAGTGCCTGTACTTCAACCTGTTACCTGTAGGATGTCGAGCTGTACGATGTCGTGCTGTTCGTGTGAGTGACACCGAGAAAGGGGTTCTTACGTTGTTTTTTTTGCTTCTAAACACGCTGGTAACTTTATAGCTCAACTTTGATGGACAACAATTATCAGTGACCTTTATTAACACACATTTTATTTAACGATGTGTCGTATCTGACATTCACAGCCGTACTAACATGTACTAACAGAATATAAACAGTGGATCAATGGTGAATAACAGACTGTAATGTAGCTGTAATATTAATAATTAAACAATCAACAAAATTATAGTAAAACACAACTGTTGAGAAATACTGAAAATTAATAAACACAATGTCTTTATTAACTTATAAACAGATTTAAACACGAATTATCCAAAAGTAAAGTGTCTGAATTTAAAATGTTTCATTTAATGTTTAAAGTCAAAACTTAGTTCAAAGAAAAAAAAAGCTAAATTAGCTTTAACTACTAATTAACAAACTCAACTGGCCAAACTGTAGTTTTAAAAGAAGCCATGTTTAGAAAGCTAACTTTGCTAACTTTAGCCAGCAGACTCGCTAACACAAACTATTAACTGCCAAATTAGTGCCAGCTAGAATGTGAAGCACAATTGTAGCATATTGCTAATGTAGACCAATGAGGTGATGTATTTAAAATGCTGCCAAATGTAGCAGTGAGCTACATTAACTTTTACGTAGCTGACAAAACTGAGTATATTAGCACCACAGCTAACTGCTAAGGTTATGAATGAGTCTCTCCCGAAGAGTTTGAGGTGAATTAAAAAATGAGAATTGTGTTAGTTAGATATATGATCCTCGCAAGTGTTGCGTGGAAAATTCATGAATTAAAAATCGCCAAATTTTGTTATTGTTTAATTGATCCCATTTAGCTTCTGCTGCCGTTTAATCTGTGTTAATTCAAGACATTGTCACATTTTACTAGGGCATCAAATATGTCAGTAATGGAGGTGATTTCGGTCAGGATGCAGAAAATTTGACGGAAATCCTAAATTTTTCGTTTTAAATTTTAAATTTCGTTGAGAAAGTGGAATCAGAAACAAAAATGTATTATGGGCAACATGTAACGCTCCCGACTCGTTGCCCGACTCGTTGCCCGACTCGTTGCCCGACTCGTTGCCCGACTCGTTGCCCGATGTGTGTGTGTGTTCCATGCCAACGTCAAACTGACATCCAGAACATTCCAAGTGGTAGTCATCGTTTTGTGTGTTTGGTTTTTTAAGAGTATTTTTCTACAGCTTTTTGTATGTCAGGCTTCTTACAGTGTGTGTGTGCGTGTGTGTGTGTCTGTGAACATGCAGTCACGTGTGCAGACTATGTTTGGTTGTATGTGATTTGGCTTGCGTTTGTGTTTCTGATGTCACCTCCTGATTTGGCTTTGTTACCATGATGATGACGATGATGATGATGATGTAATTGTTTGATGACGTTGGATTTAAATCGAAATGCTTTACGAACTGTAGCCTCTTATGTTTGTGTAACAGTGAATAATTGGTTTGTATCACATTGTATCCCACAAATAAAAGTATACACACACACTCTGTCCTGTGTGTGTGACTCAGAGTCAGACCTGTCGCTGTTCACACGTCTGTTTCCACTTCCTCTTGTCCACAAATAAGTGATGGGGATATTTAGCTGAAGTTTATTTTCAGACCAGCTCAACAACGACATCTGAGATGTTTCATAAATACATAAAGTAATTTAATCAACATAAACAAAGCAAGAAAATCCATTTGACGTCTCCGACACAGAACTTCACTCGTTCCTCCTGAAGATATTGATTTAAAAACAACTTTGCTTTCATATAAATTTCATTTTTTTAAACGTTGGATTAATCCACACTAATGACTGTGTTTTCACATCCACGTGGAAATAAAGTGTAAGTTTCAGCTGTCAATCATCAGCTCAGCCGCCGTGTGAGGTGTGTGTGAACGTCAGTGTACGCACACACACCAACACACACCTTCTATTATCTCAGTGATAATAAGACGTGTTAGTGTCTGCAGGCGTCTGAACGTAACTCTGTACGTGTGTGTGCGTGTGTGTGTGTGTGTGACAGTCTGCTATTAATGCAGTCCACTGTGTGACATACCTGTGTTCCCATAATGCCAGGCTTTATAGTGTGTGTTTGATGTCTGTCATTTTGCAGAGCAACAAACAACAGAGTTTAAACCCACTGTTATTAACACACACACAAAAAGACACTCACTCTCTTTCTCTTTCTCTCTCTCTCTCTCTCTCTCTCTCTCTCTCGCTCTCTCTCTCTCTTTCTTTCTCTCTGTCTTGAGTGTCTAATGAATTTGCTGTCAGTTGCTTCTTCCTCTCGGTTCCAGTCACACGTCTCTGCATCGAACAAAGGTAAGAGTGTGTATCAACACACATTCTAAAGAGTGTGTCTGTGTGCAGTGAATATTGCATCATTTACATTTGTATTTAATTGATTTAATTATCACATGGCTTAAACTTAGTGGTAAAATTCAGTGTCGACTCGATTTCCCTTTCTGTTGAAATGTTTTTTTAATTCTTGTCTCCGGTTACTTTTCTCCATATATGTTGAATTATGATGTCTAAGTTAAAATTAAGTGAAAAGCCAATTAACTGATTCTAATTAATTTCTGCTGCAACTAGAGTCAGAGAAAAATTCACAAATCTGATACTAAGAAATAATAATTCAATATCTATGTTACTTCTCCATATATGCTAAATTTTAATTGTGTAATTAGGTTTTAATTAAATAAAAACCAGTAAATCTAATCACTTGTCATACTTACTATACTAGTTGATCAGAGGCTTTATTTGACACAAAAATGTGTATTGTTGAATTCTATTGTTTTGACTTTTTAATGATTATATCAAGCTCTATTTTATTGTGTTGTATTTAAATGTAATATTACTGTAATGGCTCTGATGACCCGACCTCATCCAACACTTTTCATTACTTACTTACATATGACAAATAAAACAAACGTCTGAGATGTTTCAGTGAGAAACAAATAAAACTCCACAGTTCTGTGATTTCCTCATACGTTTCCTGAGAACTCTGGAAATTGTGATTTAAAAGGCGTGTAAAGGATTTTCTCGAGAGAGCAGTTTTATTAAATAAGATAATATGTCCGTCCTGTTTTCCTCTGACTGAATCATGAAGCTGAACATTTCATCTGAATTCATTCATCAGAACGTTGGTTTTATTTTCCACCCGTAAAGTGAGGACATTGTGGTTTGTGAGGACAATTAGTTCAGCTCTCAGTGTTTTAGAAGTTTCAAGGTTAAGACGTGATTTTATGAATCTTGTGTCTGCAACTGAGTGTCCTCACGAGTAAAGAACAATAACGTGTGTTTGTTGCAGATGATGGACGAAGAAGCCACGAAGCGTTACTGTCGTGACGAGGGACTGAAGCCCAAACCAGCTGAGGTGTGTGTGTGTGTGTGTGTGTGTGTGTATATGTGTGTGTGTGTATGTGTTTGTCTGGCCGGATTTTTTACAGTATGATGATAAATGAATCATAAACTATATCTGCTTCCGTACTACACACACATACACACACACACACATACACACACACAGGAGAGTGTCATGTTAAGTGAGTAATAAATCACTGACTCTGTAGAAAGAGATTTTGCAGAACCAACAGACTTTTAACAAGCAATACAAAATGAATCCATCTCTTAGCTTTATGTTTTACAAATGTACTCAGCTCAGTTTCGGTCATTCAGAACTTGAGTTTGTTGGTTCTTGTGTCATGAATCATGTGAGGACCCTCAGATCGACCTGGTGACCCTCTGAAGGGACTCGACCCTCATGTTGAGAACCAGTGGACTAACTTATCTGAGCAGATATGAAGTAGTTGAAGCAGCTGCTGAATTTTGATACGTTCAGGTGAGGGGGCGGAGCCTGCAGAGCAGCAGGAGGCCGCACATGACGTATAAATTCTGCTGTGGAAAGATGTTGTCACCTTCAGTGACGGAGTCGCAGCAATAAACAGCAGCAGAGTGAACGAGTGAATGTGTGTGAAAGGTCAGAGAGTTAAATGATTACTGTGATGAAACAATAAATCCTGTTCATCAAACGACAGAGATGGATTGAGGGAAAAGAGGAAGATAAAAGGGAGAAGTGAAAATAAGAGAAGGAATGTGCAAACAGCAGACTGTGTGTGTGTATGTGGGTGGGTGTGTGTGGGTGTGTGTGGGTGTGTGTGTGTGGGGGGGGGTGTGGGTGTGTACTTAGGTTCAAGAGGCTGTTTGAGGTTCAGACTGTGTTTTGGTTTGTAAAGAACTTTACTCTCGTGATAAATATAATAATAATAATAACATGATGATTTTTCAAGAGCCAGCATCGTGCTTGTGCTTTTCTCAACTCATGTGTGAATCCAGACTAGTTACATTTACTCAAGGCCTGTAGTTGAACACAACCTCATATCGACTTTACTGATCTACACTCATCTAAAGTTTCTAAAGTTACTAAAGTTACAATATAACAAGAGGCTTTAAAGTACCAATATGTATCAGAAGATTAATCAATAATTGAAATAAACAGGTGATGTTTTATAGAATAATTAGGCAAAGTTTCTTAATTATAGGCTGAGGACAAAGTACAACACCTTGGTCACTCTCTCTCTCTCTCTCTCTCTCTCTCTCTCTCTCTCTCTCTCTCTCTCTCTCTCTCTCATGATAATTTACAAACTCGTTGGTGGTGAAGCGAGAGAGTAAAGTTCAGGTCATTCAGGAGGAGAGAGAGATCACCGTCCTGCCGCAGAGGAAGACGGACACAATGGCCGAGGTGAGTGGTCGACCACACACACACACACACACACACACACACACACACACACACACACAGAGTTTATAACAGTGCATAACTGTTCATAATAAACAACAAATCAGGGGCAAAATCAATAGATTCAAGCTAATAGTATGTGGACAGCAGAGCACTACACGATGCTGCTTGCAATGATACGAAATGATTTTATACGATTTGATTCTTTATGATATTGTAGCGATCGGTGAGCCGGTGTTTTGGGGATGTGTGGCTGTTTCGGCTGATACTTGGCTGATTGGTTTTGTGTATTTGTGTTTGTTGGTGTGGGTTAAATTTGAGTTCACTTGTGCAGCCACTGGGACTGTGGGATGTGGTGTCTGTGATACATATCTTAAATAGTTTGTATAAATGTGTGTGTGTGTGTGTGTTTAGATGAAGTTGTCGGAGTCAGACTCGTCCTCCTGCTGTTCGTGTTGTATCAGACTGAAGGACAGATGTCCTCGACCTCAGGGACTCATCAGCCTGCTCATTACTAAAGGTAGTTTGTTTGTGAATGATACTAGATACTTGTAAATAAATATTCTGTAATAATTAAAACAAACCATAAGAAACACATACATTTAAAGATGAAAAATAAAGTGTGTGGGTGTGTGTGTTTGTGTGTGTGTGTGTGTGCAGTGTGTCTGTTTGCTCTGCTGTTCGGAGTTGTCTGGTCCATCACAGGAAGTGAGTGTTTACCTGGAGGGAACCTGTTCGGCCTCGTCATCCTCTTCATCTGCTCCGTGCTCGGAGGGAAACTGGTGGGAATGATTCAACTGCCCACGCTACCCCCCTTCCCTCCTCTACTTGGTACGACCCAACAATCTGATCTGATTTAATCTGGTCTGTGTTTAGTTTATCCAATAGGAATAATTCTAACTCCATCTCCCATTTGTTCGAAAAATGTATTGTGTATGTGTGTGTCTGTGTGTGTGTGTCTCTGTGTGTGTGTGTGTGTGTGTGTGTGTGTGTGTGTGTGTGTAGGTATGTTGCTGGCAGGTCTGTTGCTGCGTAATGTTCCGTACATAACAGACGCCGTCTTCATCAACACTCACTGGTCTGCAGCTATGAGGAACATCGCCCTGTCAATCATCCTGACCAGAGCTGGGCTGGGCCTCGACCCCTCGGTACACACACACACACACACACAAACACACACACACACACACACACACACACAAACACATACACGCACACACGCACGCACACACACATATGAATGATGTCGTGTCACCACAGGTTTAAATCTATGTGTGTTTCTGTGTGTGTGTGTGTGTGTGTGTGTGTGTGTGTGTGTGTGTTTCTGTGTGTGTGTGTGTGTGCAGGCATTGAGTCGTTTGAAGGCGGTGTGTGTGCGTCTTGCGGTTGGCCCCTGTGTGCTGGAGGCCTGCACCGTAGCTGTGGTTTCTCACTTCCTGCTGGGTCTGCCCTGGGTCTGGGGTTTCATACTGGGGTAACACTAACACACACACACACACACACTCACAGATACACACACACACACACACACACACACTGTATTGCTAACTGTCACGTTTCTGCTTCAGCTTCGTCCTGGCTGCAGTGTCTCCGGCCGTTGTGGTGCCTTCGATGCTGCTCCTGCAGAGAGAGGGATACGGAGTGGAGAAGGTAAAGTACCAGCTGAGCACTGATAACTGCTCCTTCTACATTTGACCCCCAGGGGGCCCTGAAACGTTCTAACAACTTTGTGTGATGTTCTGTTAACGTTGTAATGTTGTTCTGTGCGCTTGTTCAGGGAATCCCCACCTTGCTGATGGCTGCCGGGAGTTTTGATGATATTCTGGCCATTACAGGGTTCTCCACCTGCCTGGGAATCGCCTTCTCTACAGGTCAGAGAACGGGTTCTACTCTGTCCTCTTCACTTCTGTTCTACTTTATCTGCTCAACGTGACGTGGTCGTGTTTGTCCTGCAGGTTCCACGTGGATGAACATCCTGAAAGGTCTCCTGGAGGTAGTGGGAGGGGTCATCGCTGGGCTGATTCTGGGTCTGTTCTTGTGCTTCTTCCCAAGCAAAGACCAGGTTTGACATTGATTTATGTTGAAGTATCATAAAATTGAAACAAAATTGAATTCAAAATGTATAAGTTTGACATACTCTGCTTCTCTGTCCCTGCAGGAGGACCTTGTGTTGAGAAGGACTCTCATGTTGTTGGGTTTGTCCATATTTTCGGTCTTCTTCAGTCACGTGGTTGGTTTTGCCGGAGCCGGTGGGCTCTGTACGCTGGTGCTGGCCTTCCTTGCTGCTCTGGGCTGGAAAACCGACAAAGTAAAATGCATCAGAATCAATGGATCACCCTTTTTTACGCACCATCAGCATGTATGAAACCGTTCACACCACCGACTCTTTGTCTTTTCATCCAGGCCCCAGTGGCAGCCATGGTGGGTCAGGCATGGGATGTTTTCCAGCCTCTCCTGTTTGGTCTGATTGGAGCAGAGATCACCATAGCAACCCTCAACCCCAGCACCGTGGGTAAGAACCCTACACAGAACTATTACCAGACTAAACATTCACTGGACGTGCTCTAAGAGTATTGTCCCGCTCTCTGTTGGCGCCCCAGGTCTGGGTCTGGCCTGTATCAGTATCGGTCTGGTGATCCGTCTGCTCGTTACCTTCCTGCTGGTTCATTTCGGAGGATTCAATCTGAAGGAGAAATTCTTCATCTCTGTGGCCTGGCTGCCGAAAGCCACCGTACAGGTCAGCAACAGGAACTCTAGAACTTCTTCAGTGACCATAAGAATCAATAAATAAAGTAAATGTGTTTGTGTTTTTCGCTTGTTGACGCGGCAGGCTGCTATTGGCTCGAAGGCTTTGGACATGGCGAGAGAGGTAGAAGATGAGGCCTTAATAAAGTTTGGATTGGATGTGCTAACGCTAGCTGTGTTAGCCATCCTCACCACAGCTCCCATAGGGGCACTGGGTATCGGACTGGCAGGACCACGCCTCCTGGAGCGACAGGTCAAAGGTCAGTTTTCATTTCAAAATTTGACCTTCTATATATTGTATTATGTATAAGTCACATTTAGGTAAATTTATCAAATGATTAATATTTGTTTACATTCATTTTGGAAGACGACGTGGAGGGCGGAACCAAGACTCCAGGCAGCAATGGTATTGGTGGAGAAAAAGACAACGTGACCCTTGAGAGCAGGCTATGAAGGCTCTGATTGGACAAAAGAAGACTTCAAATACCACTCCCTATGTTCACTCTCTATGCAGATGATAAACATTGATTTATTTATGTGTAGTTTCTTTATGTTTCCTTCGTACTTTGGCTCGCTATTGCTAGCTTTGGCTAGCTACTATCATCTACCCCTCTGCCCTTTATGTCTCAGCGATTTAAGAGGGAAAATCACTGTCGACATGATTCTGTGACTGCAAAAAACCATTTCAAACCCATGTAAAGTTACAAGCACAAATAAAAGCTTTTGGAGAAAACTGCATTGTGTTGAAAGTAAGTACAAATTACGATTTGTAATAAAAATGTATCAAGGTCAAGTAAAATTGTGTATATACAATATGTGTAGAACTGAAGGTCATATTTAAGCAGTTCAAAAATATAATTCAAAATCATATGTTAATATAACTTATTTTTAAATGATCATATAAAATGTGTGTCAAGATGTGTACAAACAATTCTTCACTGTAAAATTCATTATATCAAAACTAAATGGTGAAATATTAATTATTGTGAAAAAACTAAGTTAAACATTTTATTTTAATTCTTGTTAGTTTTTGTCTTTATTTACATTATATGTTTCTCTGGTGGACATGTACTTCCATAGGGAAAGAATAACGATTCTGTTTCTAATAAAAGTTATTGTAATGTAAAACTAGTCAAATTTGTTGACGTTTTTCTCTTTTATTATATTTTATTAAGTTAACCGGCCGCTCTTCTCTCTTATTATCATTGTTGTGTTTTGCACAAGCCACCAGGGGGCGCGTGTGTTTGCTGGAGACTAAAAACCTGACCGGAAATAAAGAAATCGGAGCTCAGTTGAACCGGAAGTGTCGTTGGTTGGGTTTCCTCTCCGGCTGGCGGTGAAATATTCGCTTTAGCTCCGGAGCTAATTCTTCACTTTGTGAACGGAGAAGTTTGAGGTAAAAACACTACGCACTTATAATTAATGCTTTCGCACTAAGCTCAAAGCGAACAAACACGGAGGGAAATGAATTGTATATAATATTTATATTTGCACGCTGGGTTAGCTCTGATGCGAGCTAGCTAATTAGCCGCTGTTAGCTTGTTCCAGCTGCTCCACGGCTAACGTTCACTTGACCGTTAAAGTTAACGTTATTATTGTCAGGCGTAATTTATCACGGTCACTGGGTTTGAGTTCAGCGTGTGAGCGAAACCCTCAGCGGCCATCGAGGGTCAATGCTAGCGAAACACAGCAGAAGCTAACAGGCTAATTCAGCTAGCATCCACACAAGGCACCATTCAATAACATGTTGCTTGTGAGACGATTCGTGTTTCCTCTGTTTGTTGTCGTCGTGTTTCAGCCTTCGGTGTTTTAGTGTGAGTGTTGTCTTCACCTGGAAGAAGAGGAAGTATAAAATCGAACGCAATCACACGTTAAATTCATCCTGAGACATCTTAAGCTGAATTCATGTTGATCAGCTTTAATATTTAAATATTTTTCAAGCATGGTCCCAGTTTGCTTATTAATTCATTGTATGTTAATTGACTGATCTGCTCAGTTTGCAGTGAACTCAGTGATGTTGCACATCTGAAACAATTAATTATTCGTTATTATTTTTTAACATACCGAGAAAAGATTCTTTGACACTGATTCTTTCTTTTAAACTTTAGATTAAGAAACATTACTTAAAATCTCCTAATGTTGTGACTCATTCAGAGCTGCTTTGATTAGTCAAATAACGGATCAATGATCGTCTGACAAAAGCTTCAGGATTTTAAATGAAATTGTCTGTTTTCAGTCCAATGGGAGACAGCGATGATGAGTTCGACAGGAGGAGGCGGGACAAGTTCAGGAGAGAGAGGAGTGACATGGAACGGTCGAGGGAGAGGGAGGAGAGGAGGCGGGACGACTGGCCCGACAGGTAAACCCACCTGATGTCACTCTAACCAAGTAGACTGAATTGTACTAGTTGATGGAAGCATACAACTACAGCTTGAGTATGTTCATTTGTGTGACCGTGTGGATATCGATTGTTCAGGGACTGGGACCGCGGCAGAGAGAGGAGGAGGGATTACGACCGAGGCCGCAGAGAGAGGTTTTCTCCCCCTCGACACATCAGCCCTCAACACAAACGCATGAGGAGAGACTGGTGAGCTGTGTGTGTGTGTGTGTTTCAGCAGCACACATGTATTTTATCCACTTATCTATACTCATTCTGCCAATTGTTGCGGATCGTTTCAGGGATGACCATCGGGGGGAGCCGTACCGCTACGACATGCCCTACGGAGGAGGGGCTCCATTTCCAGGGGCGGGGCCTCAGGGCTGGCATCCTGACCTCCCCCACCTTCACCCCCATCACGGAGGTCACCCACTTCAGGGCAGGTGAGCCTCTGCCCCAACACATGGTCAAAGTTCAAGATCATCCTGGTCTAACATGTTTTTGGTCTCTTGAACATATCTTAAATCTGCCTCTAAGGATATGTCATTTGGACTCAAAGATAAACTGATTAGATGTTACCAGTCAAAGGTCACAGTGACGTCATGTTATGGTGAATATAAAATGACAAACACCTGGAGGAACTGAGACTTCAGTGGTTAGTGGAGACGTACGTCCAACAGAATTGACAAGAAGTCTGATCTGACGTTTTTCTCTTGTGGTTAATGTTATTTCAGGCTGGGGATGGTGGATCCTGACCTTCCTCCTCCTGGTCCTCCCACCATGAGGAGCTTTAAGGTGAGAAAACAAACTGGGCCTCTGTCACAACATGTGAGGTCAGGGTCAATGGTCAGGAAGCACTCATTGTAATTCATTTTTAGGAGTTCCTGTTGAACATGGAGGACAGTGTCGATGAGACGGAGGCAGTGAAGCGTTACAACCAGTACAAGCTGGACTTCAGGAGGCAGCAGCTGCAGGACTTCTTCCTACAGCACAAAGACCAGGAGTGGTTTCGCTCAAAGTACCACCCCGAAGACATCATGGCCAGTAAGGCAGAGTCACTGGCCTCCCTCAAAACCCGGCTCGGCGTCTTCCTCTTCCTTCTGGACAACAACTGGCTGGAAAATATGTCTCTAGACATGGACCACGGCTCCGCAATCATAAAACTCCTCGATGCAGGTGAGATCAGTAAATGTATATTAAGATATAAACCTTATATTTACATGTATCCAGATGCTGGTGTCACTTTGCAGAGGATTCTTTATAATTCGCCCGTCTCTCTTTCCCTTCAGCCGTGATAAAGATGGAGGGAGGTACAGACTTTGACCTGCAGGTCCTGGAGGCACCTGCAGCTCCGGCGGCAGCAGCGGGCGGGGAGACAAGCAGTGGCGTCATCAGTGGAGGAGCAGCTGGAGGCGAGAAGAGTCAGGGCGAGCAGAGCAGAGGAAGTGTCAGCGATCAAACTAGCTCAAAGGCGATCAGTAGTCGAACAGAGGCGTCGACCAGCGGAGAGAAGGGCGAGAAAAAAGACTCTGATAAGGTCAGAATGATGTCACACAGCGGTAAATAACACTGACTACGTGTTCGCGTCAGGGCATAAACATATTTTTTTTTACCAGGACTGTGAAGAGGAGGCAACGCAGAATGGCAAGAAGGAAAAGGACGATGAAGAAGAAGAAGAAGGGGAGGAGGAGGAGGAGGAAGGGGAGGAAGGGGAGGAGAAGAAAGATGAAGAAGAGGAGGAGGAGGAGGAGGGGGAGGAGGAAGAAGAGGAGGGGGAGGAGAAGAAAAAGAAGGAGAAGAAGAAGAAGACAACAAAGACAAAGAAGGTGAGTTGGTTCTTGATGACACTAACATTTTTGTTGTGTTGGTATTAAATCCTGTCGACTCCTCTACTCAGGGCCGGAAAAGAAAACGCAGCGTGTCAGTTGACAGCGGGGAGGGGAGTGCCTCAGACTCAGACTCCTCCCACTCTGCAGGAGAGAAGGAAGAGGACGAAGAGAAGGAAGAAGAGGAGGAGGAGGAGGAAGGAAAAGACGGTACTGACCAATTTGTTTTCCTACATCAGAAGCTTTTTAGTCAAAGGTTAAACGACAGAAAGAGTAGAGGCAACTTATCTGTGTCTATCTTTCAGAGCGTCGTAAAGAGCGAGGGAAAGAGAGAGAGAAAGAGGCCCCTGCGAAACCCCGCCCCCTCCACCTCACCACCTCCTTGTTCATCAGGAGCATCCCACCAGAGGTGTCAAAGGAGGAGATCACTGCGGTAAGAGAAAACTCACTCAAACACACACACACACACGCACACAAATGACACCTGGACTAACCTGTCTTGTGTGTGTAGTTGTGTCGCAGGTACCCAGGCTTCCTACGGGTGGCGCTGTCGGACCCTCAGCCTGAGAGGAGGTGAGTACTGAAGGGTTGGATGTCGTTATTTCAGTCTCTCATCACACATTTATCATCCAGTTTATTTAATACACATCTGCTATGCATTTTTAATCATGGTTTCCCTCCTTCTAATCCATGAAATATTGATGTTGACTTGATAACTAAGTCAAACTGAGGAATCGGTTCAGAGGGACAGTTTAGGTTTTTACCTGTCAGGTCACTCCCTGGAACAGGGAGGTAGAATGAAATCTGAACTGTGATATAACCACAGTTCAACCATGACATCATAGTCTCAAATTTTTTCGTCCGTGTGTGTGTCAGGTTCTTTAGGCGGTGTTGGGTGACTTTCGACCGCGGTGTGAACATCAAGGAGACTTGCTGGAACCTCCAGAACATAAGGGTAAATCCACCAAAACCCACTCCTGGTCGAGTCTTCACTGATATGAACTGATCGTTAAGTGATACCTGCCCTCTCTCTTTCTCCAATCCTCAGCTCAGAGACTGCGAACTGTCTCCTGTGGTCAACAGAGATCTGTGTCGGCGTGTTCGCACCGTCAACGGTCTAACGCACCACAAACCGGTGGTGAGGAACGACATCCGTCTGTCAGCCCGACTCGTGCACAGCCTGGACCAGAGGGGGGAGCTGTGGACCGAACAGGTACAGCCCTGTTGTTCACAGCACATTAAAACTAGTTGGTGATTGTAGTTTGGCTGCTCACCAACGGGATCTGACCACAGTTAATGCAGCTGCTTTTATTTTGAAAGAACAGGAGCTGATGGCTGCTTTTATTTTGACAGTCTGGCTAACTGTAATGAGACGTAATTACCCATTATCTCTAAATAACGTGTCTGTACAGATGGAGACGAACCCCGTCCTGAAGAACATTACAGATTACCTCATAGAGGAAGTCAGCGCTGAGGAGGAGGAGCTTATTGGCGCCTCCGGAGGCAACAGTGACGACACAGGTGACGGCAAAGACCCCGCCTCCTCCTCTGACGTCAGCGTGGAGACGGACGACAAGCTGTTGAAGGTGGGAGGAGCTCAGGAAGTCTTATTCTGTCATAATGTTTTTAAAGTTATGATTCTGACGGTTGAACATTGTGTGTGTGCTCAGGTGCTGGACAGACTGCTGCTCTACCTGCGCCTCGTTCACTCTGTAGATTATTATAACTTCTGTGAGTATCCTGCTGAGGACGAGATGCCTCATCGCTGTGGCCTGATCCATGTACGAGGACCCCTACCTGTGGCCAAGATCACTGCAGTCGAGAGTACGCACACACACACACACACACACACACGGAAAGATAAATAAAAATAGACTTGATCATCGTCAGTTTGCTATTAGACATTTATGTTCACTTGATCTTAAACTCCAGGGTCACCTTTAGGTCAAATATTTAGTAACGTGTGGAAACTGCAGGTTCCGTGTTACCTCCTGTAACATATGAAGTCGAACACGCTGAGGAATTCGCCGTGTGACCGAGTGTTTTTCTTCATATTTGACAGTGAGCGAACATCAGAGGATGTGTGAAGAGCGTCTGGCTCCTCTGCTGTCACCATCAGAGACACTGAGTGAGGAAGACGCTGCCAGGCTGGGAAAGAAAGACCCGGAGCAAGAGGTGCCACACCTGTCTGTCTCTCTACCTGTCTGCCTGTTGACCTGTCTGTATTCCTGTCTGTTTACATGTCGCTCTCTCTCTCACTTCAATGCCCGTCTGTCTGTCTACTCAGGTGGAGAAGTTCCTGACCGCCAACTCTCAGGAGCTCAGTAAAGACAAGTGGTTGTGTCCTCTGAGTGGGAAGAAGTTCAAGGTGAGTCCAACTTGTGAGAGTCCTGTGTGCTTCCTGTGGGGAATGAGCGGTTACCATGGTAACATTTGCTATTATTGTTATTGTTCAGGCTCCGGAGTTTGTGCGTAAACACATCCTGAACAAACACGGAGACAAGGTCGCCGCCGTCAGACAGGAGGTCGAGTTCTTCAACAACTTCCTGTTGGACTCCAAGAGACCCGCCCTTCCTGAGAACAAGCCCCTCCTACCGCTAGTGCAAGGTGAGATCCAAAAACTTGTTGTGCTGTGTTGTACTCTATGTGCTGGTGAATGGCACTCTGGGAGATGTAGGAACAAATTTCAACTAAAGCTCTGACTTGTCTTGCTCTTCCAGCCGCTCCCCCTGGCATCCCTGGATTTCATGGTCAGTCGCCACAACAGCAAAGTCTTCTGGGATATCCCCCTGGTGTCAGACCTCCCATGCCTGGCTTTCCTGGTACACACACACACACACACACACACACACACACACACAATGAAAGAGCTCAGATATCACACATTTCACTCAAACACAATTCACTACACAACTTGTATGTCACTAAAGATTATTTGTATTAATCCATTCATTTTTGTGTGTGTGTTGCAGGTGGTGGACATCCCTACCAACACAACCAGTTTGGTGGTGGCCGCGGTAACTACGACAACTTCAGAGGTAATTTAGGAGGCGGAGGAGGAGGAGGAGGAGGGTTTCCCCCGAAACCACGGAACAACAGGTAAAGTCCCATCTGATCAACACGTGATCAATAACTTCACCGTGTGCTGTCGCCACTCTGACTCTCTCTCTCTCCCTCTCTGGGTAGGGGCGCACGAGGAGACCCTCGCTCAATCATCGAGTACAGAGACCTCGACGCTCCGGAGGACCTCGACTTCTTCTGAACACTACGAAGTCAAAACACAGGATGTTTTTTTTAGACGTTTTTTATTTCTACGTTTTCCCATGATTCATTTCATCTTCCCTCCAATTTCTAGCTTGTCTTTTATTTTGAGTTAGGACAGAAAGTGTATGGTGTGTGCGTGCTTGTGTGTGTGTGTGTATGTTAGGAGCAGGACCAATGTGACTGTCCATCATTGATTTAATGAATTGTTCCACTTTCCAATAAAGATCAATAGAGGAAGACTGAAGATGTCTATGCAGCATTTTTTTTAACTGTATATAAAGAATATTAATGACACTTAAATAATTAAACATACAATAGTATAACTTTTATCAAATTGTGTATAATATACTCACTTAAAAAATATGATATGATCTATAATATAAGTACTTTCAATGAAAAATACTCTTAAACGTGAGAAATGTTTTCCATAAAGTTTGACTACACTACCCATGATGCTTTGTGCGGTCGGTTGCCATGAGACGCGTCGGGACCCGCTGGTTGTGGAGTTAGCTGCGGAGGCTAACAGCGAAGAGACGAGTTTAAAAACGAGTTCTTCCGGTAATTTAACGTTTAAAGGGTTCAAACCAGAGTTGTGCTGTGTTTTAGTACCGGAAGTCACGGAGTTTACAGCTTCCGACCATTTAAAACCTCTTCCGGTTCGGTTTGTTGTGAGGCGGCTGGTGTTAGCCCAGCGACAGCGTCTGTTGCTAACGGAGCTAACGGGACAGGAAGTCGGTCCGAGCTGCAGATCGTCGGTGTTTTAACGGAGAGATAATCGGTTGAGTCCCCGGTGGATACATGTGCGCTGCCCGGTGAGCGCCCGGTGTCCTATGGAGCGGACTGACCGGAGGACAGACCCCCGCCGGTTGGAAAACCAGCCGTACGACGAGAGCCTGGAGGTGGTCGACTCCGAGGAGGTGGCGAGCGTCTCCAGCCCGACTCCCCGCGGCCAGCGTCAGGTAACATCCAGAGCCCGGGGCCCGAGGACCCGGCTGTCTGAGACAAACAGTCCGCCCGAGGAGCCTCCGGGGGGATGGGGGGTGAACCAGAGAGAAACATGAGCAGTTTGAAGAAGATGAGATTTGTTGTAAAGCTAAATTTACGTTTGAGTGAAGTTTTCTGCTAAACTGATTCACATATTCCGCTCATCAGTTACTGGTGAATGATATGACTGATCCCTGATCCGATCATTATTAATATACATTCTACTTATGTATACATTCAGTTTGGTCCTCTAGTTGTCAACATAGAGCTCGGGCCCCTCCAGAGGTCACATGGTGAATCTCAGAGGTCCAAGTGACCTTTTAAGAAGTGAGCTGCGTCTAAATTCAGGATCTGATCGATTCGGTCGTCAAAGGACGCGTAGGTCACAAAGGGGAAAACTCTGAAACAAGGATTTCCTTAATTGGCATTTTAATTAGTTATTTGATTATATAGAAACATGCTGAGACGTAATGATTGACAGCTGAGACTGCCTCAGGATTCTTTTAGTCTTTGTTTAAGCTGCAGAAAATATGTCAGAGTGAAGCATCTTCACTCAGAGGTGATCTTTGTTCTGTTCAGTTTGTTCATAGTCTTAAGACCACAGTGTTCTCACAGTCACATTCTGATTGGTCATTTGTCCTGTCAGTCATTCTCCAGGCGGAGTCGGGAGGGGCGTGGCCTGATGTCTGCCAACAGCAGCAGTGATGAGTTTGAGGAGGATCAAAAGCCTCAGCGGACCAAAGAGCCAATCGGTAGGCAGCCTGGTGCCAGTCCGAACGAGGAGGAGGAAGAGGAGGAAGAGGATGAAGAGGAGGAGGATGACGATTCTGACGAAGACGATACAGACGATGACGACGAACCAGGGCAGGCTCCGGAGGGAGCGTATGACCCCGCCGACTACGCCAACCTGCCTGTGAGCACCGAGGTCAAAGAGCTGTTCCAGTACATCACACGGTGAGACGACCAGCGCCTGCGGTCCTGACTCTCAGGTAAATCCTTTCAAAAGTCTCAGTGTTGATGTCCATCTCTGTCCCTTCAGGTACACTCCTCAGTCCATTGAGTTGGATCACAGTCTGAAACCCTTCATCCCTGACTTCATCCCAGCTGTCGGCGACATCGACGCCTTCCTGAAGGTACGTCGCTGTGTAGATATGACATCACTTCCTCCTCCAGGTTTATCTCCAGTCTGAGCTGGATACAAGGACTTTTCTTGTGAAAGTAAAAACCCACCAAACACTGTTTAATAATAAATACACCCTGTGTGTCCGTCTTTCTGTGACCTCTGACCTCAGTGTGACTTGTGATGCTTTAGGTGCCGAGGCCGGACGGGGTCACGGACGCTCTGGGTCTGTTGGCTCTGGACGAGCCCAGTGTGAAACAGTCTGACCCCACGGTTCTGTCGCTGTGGCTGTCTGAGGAAACCAAACAACACGGAGCCACAGAGGTACACATATTTATACACACGTCTTTATACACAAATATATCTGCACACACATTTTCAACTCACACACACTCATACACCTGTTTCACTTGTCCCGTCTTTCCTCGTCCTGTCTGTCTGTCCACAGCTGAAGAAGGTGACGAGTGTGGCGAGTCCTCAGTCGATTCCTCGGGCGGTGGACAGCTGGGTGGAGAGCATCAGTGCGCTGCACCGCTCCAAACCAGCGGCGAGCGTCCACTATGGCCGCGCGATGCCTGACATCGACAGCCTGATGCAGGAGTGGCCAGGCGAGCTGGAGGAGCTACTGGGGCGTCTCCAGCTGCCGCGTCTCCAGCTGCCGCCCGCCCGCCTCAACTGCAGCCTGATGCAGTATGTGGACCTTGTGTGCGCCCTGCTGGACGTCCCCGTGCACAGCAACAGGATCCAGTCTCTGCACCTGCTGTTCAACCTCTACCTGGAGTTCAGAGACTCTCAGCACTTCACACGCAGAACACAAACCTGACACATGTTCAGAGAGCGGGGAGGTCACAACCTTTGACCTGGTCTCATCTGTGTCAGACAGAACTGTTCCTGTGTTCCACTCTTTATTCTGTCAAATAAACTTTATCATGTCAATAAAACGCTTTGAAGATCATCTTCTGACTCTAAGCTCGTTTCAAGTCTTCTTCAAAACAGCTCATGTTCATTTAGGAAATGATGGTCCATAAAGCACAGTATGTGTTGGGGCATTGAGACCAATGTGATTGCCAGCTAGTACTGTCCAATAGGAGCAGGCGACAGGGGGAGGTCTCAGGTGAGTCGTTCCTCTTCACCTGAGCAGGAACGACTCGTCACCATTAAACTGATGCATCAATAATCCCAAACAACAATTCACATGATCCTGACATGTTTAGAATAAACCCTTTATTGTAGTTAAGTGTACTTTAAATACAGGAGGTAGGTCGCGTATGTTTCTAAACTATGATGTCATCGCCTTGAATTCAGCTCAAAGGTCAGAAGTTTGTTTAACTTTGACTTTGTGTATCTTTGTTCATCAGGTTATTTGTTAACTATTCTGTTAGATATATTTACACATTCAATCAATACTTCTGATTGATCAATGTAAAGTTAATGCTCAGTGTGGGTCAGATAATAGTTTATTCATGTTTAATGTCATTAAGGTTCAGTTTAAAATGATGAGACTATAATGAACATATTTACATAAATCTAACAAATGTCTTTATTAAACTGGTTTGGAAAAAATAATAGAAGAAGAAAGATATAATTGATTTAACATCAAACATTTTGATTTGATGTGATTTGACAGATAAATCCCACAATGCACCGCACTGTTATTGTTGATCCGGTCTGTCCAACATGGCGGCTGCGGGCTGCGTACTCCACAGAACCCTGACCCGGTCCAGGTCCAGGTCCGGACCCAAGCAGGTCAGATCCTGTTTTCCTATAACATGTGTGTAACATGTGTGTAACACGCCTGATTGTCGACGTCAGCAGCTTCACACCGTCTCCTCCTTGTTCACGGACCGTTTCGTGTTTGGTTGATTTGTCCTCGTCTTGTGTCGCAGGAGTCCTCGTCCTCTCCCGCCGTCTGCAGGGACTTCCTGTCCGTGGTGGACCTGCAGCGCTACAGCAGAGACCAGGGCTCGTCCGTCTACTTCCCCCAGGCGGTGCTCAGCGGTGAGACCACACAGAATAAAACCCGTTATAGTGGCTCGTTAACAGAAAGACACATGTCCGATTCCGTCCCTGCCTACATGCGCCAGGTTGTAATTCCGTACATCCACTAGAGGGCAACACAGAGTCAAGAGTCTCTGATAACAACAAACATGGTGACAGTAGAGGAGGATGTTTTAATGCAGCTCCTTTCTTGGATGAAGTAATATCAACCCTGTTGTCCCTGTCTTCTGTGTTGTCCCCGTTGTCCCTGTCCACTCCAGGTGAGGACCTGTACGACGTCACACTGACAGATGGAGACTGCCGGCTTCAGGTGACTCTGGATCCTGGTCTGAACCGGCTGGTGGAGAGGAACGTCCTGCGACCGGGATCCACGCTACGCAACGCCACCTTCGCCCTCGCCATGAGCGCTCAGCACCCAGCATGCCCCGGGGCCTCTGCGGAGACAGACAGGTCAGTGAGTGAGGGGGTGAGTGAGTGACAGGTGACTATATCAGTGTGTCATAACAAATCAGGGTCAATGTCTCTGGGCCTGCAGCTACCGACTGGAGCGAGCGGAGGTCAGAGGGGACGACGAGGACGATGGAGTCCGGAGGTTTGATGTGGACGTGGACTCTCTGCCCTGGTTTGGATCCTCAGACGCTGCAGGTCCTTTGGTTCCTCTGAGAGCCAATAGGAGCGTGTTTCTCCCTCAGTGGAACAATGTGGACTACAGTGGGGAGGTGTGGAGGGAAGCCCCGCCCACTGAGGAAGAGGCGGAGCATGGAGATGATGAAGAAGAGGAGGAGGAAGGTGAAGCCAATCATTTTTTACATTTTAATAATAAATACATAGATTTAGTTAAACATTTTTTTGTTAGTTTGGAATGAATATTTGATTTAAATGGTAAAATAAAGAGGGTGCCTGTGTGTCTTCAGGGCGAAGACCTGCTGTGACGGTGTCCGAGCTGCGTGACCACTTCCTGTCTGGTCATCGGGGCGTGGCTAGGGGCGCCGTCCAGCATCGTCTGATCATACGCATCATCAACAAGTCACACCTGATGTATTATGGGAGAACCGACCGAAACTGTGAATGTCCTTATAAGGTCGGTGAATACACACACACACACACACACACACACACACACACACACACACACACACACACACACACAGTAGTAAGGGGCATTTTATTTTGTGTAAATTATGTAAATAAAAGAGGAACTGAGATTGATCCCTGTGGAACGCCACACTTTCTTTATGTTCAGGCGGTGTTGGAGGTGTGCGACCGGACTGGAGGTGTGTGTGTGGTGTTGTGGAACAGTGTGTGTGTCGACTGGTATCATCATCTGAAGCCAGGTGATGTCATCAGCCTGAGACGCTATCGAGTCAAACGGCATTACCAGGCTGAGCTGGATGATATAGGTACACACTCACTAACCCGTCTCAGTGTCATGTGAGGAATTTTCTTTTCTCATTTGTATCCATATTACGGTTCTGTGAGGACAGACGTGTCCCTCTGTCTCTGTTGTTCTGTCCAGAGATCAGCGTTAACAGCAGGAATCCTGCTGCTCAGATATCTGTTCTCCCAGAATCCTCAGTTTCACCCGAGTATCTCCCACCTGCACCAACCTACAGCTTCTACAACAGGTACAAACACACACACACACACACACACACACACACACACACACACACACACACACGTGTACTCTGACCTCCTTCTGACCTCAACCTCAAACCACCTCTCAACCTAACACACATTGGTCTGACTGTCTTCACTTTGTGTAAATCTGAACTTGATCTTCACAAAGATGGTAATACCAACACACACACACACACACACACACACACTGTTTTTCAGTAAGGATCTCCTGGACCTTCCTCACAGCGCTGAGTGTGATGTGATTGGCCTGCTTACATTCACAGGACGAGCAGAGCGAATCAGGAGCAAGGGTGAGGGTTGTCCTGTTTACTCCTGCAAAACATCTTTAATAATTTCTTCACTGATTAATCGATTAGCCAAGCAACAGAAAATAATTCTGCAACCGAACAATCGTAGGAATTTTTCTCGAAAATATATATTGTTTTTATTTCCTTCACATTTACAAAGACACAGCAGCAATTGGTGTTTTCATTGGCAGATGGTCGAGGGGCGGAGCTTTTGGAGTATCGCTGGCTGCGATTGGAGGACGGGACCAGCGATCAGCCAATCCACGTGAAGCTCTTCTCCACGTCTCAACCTGAAACACACCGCAACCTCCACCCATGTAAGACCAAACACACAAGCCCTTTTCAGACATGACTAATGGGTGAAGTTCAGAGGAACACATCAGGAATCGTAGCTGTGTATTCTGTGCAGTGGTGATTCCTTCATTTTTGCGGCGCTGTCATGTCGTCCATCTTTATTTTTAAGTCTGTGACTCAGGACTAACATTAAACAAAGTCATATATTGTGTAAGATAAGTGTACTCATCATCATTTAAGAATGTCTGTGTCTGTTTCAGTGTCTGTGGTCGTTTGTACGAGACTGAAGTTGATCAAATCTGCAAATCAAAGTCACAGCGGCTGCTTCCTGACAAACACCATCAACACTCAGGTGTACTGCACAGGTAGCACTCCCCTCCCCCTGCTGGTAGAAACTTGCATAACACAAATGGATCGAACCTCAGATTTTTACACAGGTCATATTCTCTAACATCACTTTATTGAGCTTCTCTCATTGGTTGATTCGTCAGGACTGGGCCACCACTCAGAGATGAGTTATCGTAAACTCCGGCCAGTACGCCAGTTCCTTCAGTGGCTGAGGAGCCAGGATGACGGACAGGTGCTGAGCAGGGCTCTGATTGGAGGATTCTTCATGTACCCACCTCCTCCGGTCTCCCTGGAGACTTACATGAAGGATCGAAGAGGTCGGTTACGTATCAGTAATGTTTTTTTTTTTTAAGTCAACTTCTATCTAAAGTGTGTGTGTGTGTGTGTGTGTGTGTTTGTGTGTGTTGTAGGTGAGCCAGGTTTCCTCAGAGGGGCGGAGCTTCAGAGGGAGCTGGAGAAGCTCTGTTATCGGGAGAGACGCACCTTCTGCATCCAGGCAAAAGTAACCATGGTTGCATACGGCCGCAGAGGAGAGGTGACTGTTGAACATGTACACACTCCATGGTAACAACACGCTAAATAAGCATGAGCGCCCCCTGGTGTCTGGCTGCAGTAGGGTCATATACCCTGCCTCCTCCATGTTAGCAGATGGACAAAAAAGTAGACGTTGAATAAATGTTTGTCAAACAGATAACAGAAGTATTTCCGATAATTTACCACCTGTCGTCTCTCGTCTCCTGCAGGAGGACCGCTCTTTGCTCTGGACGGACAGAGCTGCATCTCGCTCCTCCTCCCTGTCCTCCCCTCGTCGCCTTACCATCTCCTCTCACCCGTCTCCCTCTCCGTCCCTCTCCTTCACTTCCTCCCTCCAGCCTCTCCCCTCCAGCCCTCATTCCTTCAGACCTCCTCTCTCCCCCTCCTCCTCGTCTCTATCTCCATCCTCTCCGTCCTCCGCCCTCAGTCAGCTGGCGCCTCGTCCTGTGGACCTCAGAGCAGCGTGAGACATGAAAACATGATTTGTGAGTCGGAGCTGAGTCGGTGTTGAGCTCGTTGTTCACGGTCGTTCTGTTTGTTCCATCAGGAGGTCGTGTAAGAGGAAACTGCTGCTTCATCCTGAAACTCCAAAGAGGAGGTGAGCATTGTCAGATCGACTCAGCAGGAAACATTTTTATTTACCAGAACCTGCGTCTTTTCATTTTCTTTCTTACGGCCACTTAAAGCAGAAATTATCTTCAGGGGTTGAATGGAAATAACATTTTATCTGAAAATAAAATTCAAAAATAAAGCTCCTCCTCCTGCTGCCACTCTGAACGCACACTGACGTTGTTCAGGTGTCTAACGAAGCATCAGGTGATCGAACCAAATGTTGAACTTTTCCTATAAATGTTATTAAAACTGAAAATGACATATTGTTGTGTCTCGTTCCCTCAGACACCCGTGGGTCACACTACAGCCAGAACAAAACGACAACACAGGTGTGTGTGTTTTACACAATGTTTTTCTTCTGGTGACTAACGCGTCAGATGAAATGTGAGCAAGTGATGATTGTGAATCTTCTTCCTCTTTGTGCAGTCATCCTGTTCGAAGCCTCCATGGAGTTTCTAGAAAACCCAAACGCTGATGAAGACGAGGACGACAGCGATGAAGATGGCGCCTCGTCCTTCGTCACCGCTCCCCTCTTTCCCGACTTCCCATCCGTTGCCGAGGAGACACTGCCGATGCGTTACGACCACGCCAGCAGGAAGGAGCAGGCTGTCGTCGTGGCGATGGGAGGGAGGGCGGACCCTGGGAGGTTTGACCCCGCCTTCGATGACTACTACACACTGAGACTGAGAGGTACACACACATCTTGTTTATCCATCTATAGAAATCGGTTAAATTCGGTATATAACCTATAACGTGTTTCAGCTCTGTCAGATTCTGTGTCGGTCGACGTCGTCTTCCTCCCTCATTCCTCTCCTCCCGTCCTCCCTCACCCCAACACCTGGACCTCCATCTTATCCCACGGAGCCTTCTCTTCACATGGACCTCCACCTTCACCAGGTACACACACACACACACACACACACACACACACACACA
Organism: Pleuronectes platessa; assembly: GCF_947347685.1. Classification (NCBI taxonomy): domain Eukaryota; kingdom Metazoa; phylum Chordata; class Actinopteri; order Pleuronectiformes; family Pleuronectidae; genus Pleuronectes; species Pleuronectes platessa. The sequence continues at coordinate 2,987,248 of NC_070648.1, read as the reverse complement.
CACACACACACACACACACACACACACACACACACACACACACACACACACACACACAGTCACTCACCCTCTCTCTCTTTCTGCCTCTCAGCTGACCTCATCGTCTTGGCGTCCCAACTGACCAATCAGAGGCTGGTGTGCGTCCTGGAGGCGTGTCACCTGGGGGGAACCAGAACTGAACTCATCCTGAGCCGAGCGTTTCAGCTGCCCAACTGACACACACACACACACACACGCACACGCACATGCAGGCAAACACACACATACAAACACACAGATGCCTGATAAAACATTTTTTTATAACTTATTGTTCTTAAAGTTCAGATATTGGATAATTTCAAGTATTTCTAGTTATTTATAACGACAGACACTGAAGCACTTTACTTAATGTTGTTAGTTGTTGTAAAAACAACACTGACTTCATCCACAGCTGTTTTGTGGAGTTTAACCAGAAGTCAGTGGAACTCTGCCATTTGTGTACTACTAAAATACTTATAGTAGGAGTATGTGAAGTATGTGAGAACAGTAGAAGTGTTGTGTTTACGTATGAATAATTTACGTATTTAAAAGCAAAGGCCACCGAATTGGTATTATTATCATTATTATATTAGTAACATCACTTACTTACATTGGGTCATATAAAATACTCACACAGTCATTTAAAATAACACTCAACCAATTGTTTAAAAAGTATAGAAACAATAGAATTCAGTATTTTACATCTGTTTGTGAAGAGAATGTTTAAAAGAGACATAAAGTCTTGAAATTTACAGTAAAAAAATATGTTTTAACTAAAACTTGATTAAATACTAATATATTAATTATACATTTTCAGGCTAAACTCTGTAAATTCTTATTCTGACCATGGTCGTGTTTTCATGTTTCCTGTTCAGACACTTCAACTTCTGTGTGATTCAAAAGAAAGGAAAGTTTTATAGACATTTTATTGCCAAAAAGTTTGTGGTTGTCTTCACTGTTCTTACATCTGGATTTTGTTCCAGTTGTTCTTTAACTTTAACTAAAAGTTTTGTTCGTGTTTAAACTGAAGGTTTCAGCTCCTTTCACACTGTTTTCTTCAAAACTTCAAAACGGTTCTTAAACTTTTACAGTCTAATAAAGGAAGTCGTATCCTCACTCTTTAATACATCTGTTTTGTATTTTCTCATATCATAACTCTGAATTCCTCAGTTATGCCCTTAAAACCTGCTTTGTGAGGTTGCAGTATCCTTGACCTTCGACCTTTAATCACCAAATTGTAAATCGCATCATGTTTGAGTCCACAGGAGCAAAAAGTGAACAAATCACAGTCACTGACGCAAGAAAGACAGACGAGTCTGATTCGTTGGATCCAACTGTTTAATGGCGTCTTCATGACTCAGTGGATCTGTGCCTACGTGATGTGAGCAGCATCAAGACGCAGCCTGAGCGGAGGAGGCCTCTTCAGCTGTGCTGGCTGTGTCTCTGGCAGATAAAGCGCATCGGGCTGGAGCAGTGTAGGTCGTTGAGGCGTCCGTCGCTGTGGAGATGTGCGCAGTCCTCGTCTCCAGGACCTAAATTGTGTGCAGTCCAACTGTCCGGCTGACCAGGCCTCCACCGTCTGGAAACACACAGGTGGGCTTGTGTTACTCCTTTTAACACAATGTTATAAAAAACCTCTACTGTCCTAGAAATCGCTTGTAATGTTTGTGTTGTTTTCCACCTGAAGACATTTCCTGTGATTTTGTATCTAGAAGTTAAATGTTAAATACTTTTCAGTTTCCATCTCTGAAACGTCCCCATTTTGGATAAAGATCCTCATATTCCTGAAATAAGCCAAATGTTCAGCTCACCTCCGGTTCATGACGTACGGCGTCTGGTTGACCCACTCCCAGTTTCCTGTTCTCTCATCGGTCAGACCTATCCAGTAGAAGGTACCTCTGCTCCTCGCGATCACAGAGTCCTGGACCAGAGAGACACATTCACAGAACTACATGAACTCTGTCGCAATGTTGGTGACGGAGTCCCACAAGGACCTGTGCTCGGTCTATTGCTAAAGCTACACGTAAACAATATGACAAGATCTTTCGTGTCAGGCCTGAAGTTAATGTCTAACTTTACACATTTGAAGCTGTTTATTTAAAAGTTGTTTTTTTAAACCAGCTCCGGCAGGCAGTCTCACCCACTCCTCGTCAGTGATGAGTATGGCCAGGTGCGATTGATGTTCGTTGCACCAGTCTCTCGCAGCGTGCCAGCTCTTGGACACCTTGTTGAAGAAATAACAGGAGGACTCGAACTTATCCCAACCCAGAGGACAACAGCCTTCCACCTGTGTAGCTGAGAGACACACAGAAGAAATCTGAGGCTTCACATTTAGATGCAAGAGTTACAGTGTTTGGGGAAAAAGTCCAAAATTTGAGGAGAGCAAAGATGGAGGTGTGGTCAGTGTTGGTTTACTGTTGCTGATGAAGCGTTCGAGGGAACATTTCAGTTCAGTAACTGTCCTGCTGAGAGTGTCCAGGGTCGAGAGCTGCTTCAGGGCCTCTGACACTGAGCAAACACACACACACACACACACAAACACAAACACACGTTATCATGAGGGATTCTTGATGTTGCTGTTGGAGGAATGGCTGATCTGCAGTGTGTGAGACACCTGACGTCAGCTGGTCCTTGTTGTTCTCCACAGAAAACTTTAGCCGGCGAACGTCTGCGGCCGCGTCTGGAGGAAGAGAAGAAGAACCCTACTGTCCATCATCACCTCTGACATCATCAGCTCTGACATCATCAGCTCTGACATCCCATCCCCTGATCGACAGCACGACAGCAGGTGTGTTACCTGCACTGAGCTGCTGAGCCACGGCCACGGAGTCAGTCACATTCAAAACACTTTTCTCCACCGACCACAATCGATTTGACGTCGCCGCGTCTGAACAGGGACAAAAATCGACGTTTGAAACCAAACTGATCAGAAACACGAAACGATTGCACAAAGTGTCATAAGAACTACCGTGTGCGTGTGCGTGTGTGTGTGTGCTCACTGCTAGCTCCCAGTGCTATGATCACAACCAGGATGACTGTCGCTGCCAGGGCAGGGTACAACCAACGTCTGAACCTGGAGACACCTGAGAAGTAGACAGGTCGAGGCTCTGACAGACAGACAGGTAGAGAGAGGGACGGAGACGGATGGACAGACGGACTCTTTTTATTTTATATTCAGGAAGGTGAACAGTTTTCTTCATACTACAGACACATGTGTAGACAGCTGGACAGACAGTTGGACAGAAGGACAGTTGGACAGAAAGACAGGTACCTTTGTTCCAGAACGAGCTGTTGTCCTCTTCACCATTGTCGTGGTATTCAGTAGTCATGATGATGTCTCCCCACCTCGTGTGTCTTCTTTCTTCTTCTCTGCGATGAAGCCGGACTAACTGTTAGAGTCCAAACACCAGCCGAGAGGTCATTGACCAGCAAACGCACTTTGAACAGGAAAACTGTGTGTGTGTGTGTGTGTGTGTGTGTGTGAGTGTGAGTGTGAGCGTGACGTCCTGTGTCATCGTGTTGCAGCTGGAGGACGGACACTCTGAACCTCCCTGTTCCCTCTGGACGTCTCTGCTGAACACATGGCCTCCATTTTGAAGCCATTTTGTCCACCTCCATCATGTTGTTTTTGAAAACAGAAGTAACCATATTTGGAGGAGCTGGGGGTGGAGCCTGACTGAGAGCTTGAAGACACTGCACGCCCACCAGCACCTACACCTGCTCCCATTGGACTGCACTAGCTGTCAATCACACTGTGATATCGGTATCCAGGCCCCAACACATACAGTGCTTTATGTAGTGATGTGTCCTCTAGTGATGTGTCCTCTAGTGATTTGAAATATAAGGGGCAGCGAAACGCAATTGGAAATATGGATATGGAAATATGGAAAATATGTTATTTTTCAATAAAATGTATATAATGTCCCTATTTTATGTGACATGTTGTCCCCAGTCACACAAGCACATTCACATCTCAACCTTCTGCCCAATTTCTTTCCACTCTCCCTTTTGAAGCACCATGAAGCTTCAGCCCATGATTAGACCAATGGAGGGAAAGCGTCAATGTTTCATGAAGCTTCATCTCGCCATCACTCGCTTTATGTTCTATTTGACTCTAACTAGACCATAATTTTCTAAATGAACATCCTGCTGTGATGAAGAAGACTTGAAACTCGAGATTGACAGAGAAAAACACATAGTGTTTCTAATGTGGAGCAGCAGCAGGAACATGTGGGGAACATGCAGGCGAGGGGCGGAGGAACCTCCTCGTCTTTCAAGTTGGCAGCTTTGTGTACTCCACTGCATTTTGTACAAAAGGGAGAAAAACTTCTTTTCCAAAATGTTTATTATAACGTCAAACATCTTTGGTTCTGGTTTATATTTGGTTCTGACAGCCGCTCGTCACTGATGTTCTCTACTTCAGATAATTCTATGTTTTTTATCTATGAACACGCATGTGGGCAGAGCCGGGGCAGTTTGCTCAGGGGGCACTGGTGAGCATTTGGCAGATGAACCGCATCTGTTCGGAGCAGTGCAGGTCGTTGAGGCGGCCCTCCCAGTCCAGGTGAGCACAGTCTTCCTTTCCGGGCCCGAGGATGGACCGGTCCAGTTGTCAGGCTGACCAGGTCGCCACCGTCTGGAAACCACATGACACATAAACAATCTGTGAACACGTTTAGTCTCACACAGAACATGAAGATGTTCAGCTTCGATACTGAAAATAAACCAAACATGTCACCGTGTTGCTTCTGAGTATATTCATTAAGATACAAGTGGTACAACTGACTCCCCTCATTTTCCACGATACAAGCTTTAAGTCCAATTTATTGCCTAATAAATCAACGCATCGTCTGCTACAGGTCTTTGAGCCTAAGTCTAATCATCTGACTTCTGCAACTTGACCACATTCAACCCACATAACAGATACCGTCTCTACTGAGAGGTTTTACTTTGCAGTAGATTATTTGTTACAGGTGGTAAAAGAAAAGTTAATTTCAGGAATAATTTAGCGTCAAGCTTAAGCATTTATGTTCTTAGTAGCATGCAGTGCATGGAGCCGACCGTCACTCATATCTGCATCAGCTTAGAATGACGGTACTTCTGTGATTTGATCTCCAGCTCTAAATTGTTTTTGTAGCACAAAAACCTGAGTAGTGAATAAATCATTCTAGGATTTAAATTCATTTTTGGGGCGGGGTGTATCTGATGTGTCAATCACTGTGATATCGGTATCCAGGCCCCAACACATACAGTGCTTTATGTAGTGATGTGTCCTCTGTGGTTTGATGTGGGTTTGGCGTGCGATACGAAATAAAAGGGGCAGCAAAACGCAATGCCCTCCCCCCCAGCTCACATTTTGTAGACTAGGGACTTTATTACACGTTTGTTTCCATAGAAAAGAAACCGCCTGAAACCCAGCACTGTGGAAAAGATGTTATTTCTCAATAAAATGTCTCTATTTTATGTAACATGTTGTCCTTAGTCACACAAGCACATTCCCATCACAACCCTCTGCCCAGTTTGTTTTCACTTTACCTTTTGACCCCGCCATTGTATCATAAAGACAGATACCATATTAATGAGTTCATAATTTATGTATCGGCGACACAAACAATCATTCATTCATTTCATCAATTCAAATTCACAAAAGGGAGGAAAACACTTATTTTCCAGCTGTTTATTATAACGTCTGACATATTTGGTTCTGGTTTATATTTGGTTCTGACAGCCGCTCGTCACTGATAATTCTAGGTTTTCTATCTGTGAACACGCGTGTGGGCGGAGCCGGGGCGGTTTGCTCAGGGGTCACCGCTGCGCTTTTGGCAGATGTACTGCATCTTTATGGAGCAGTGCTGGTCGTTGAGGCGGCCGTCCCTGTGCAGGTGAGCACAGTCTTCGCCTCCGGGCCCGAGCCTGTGACCGGTCCAGTTGTCAGGCTGACCAGGTCGCCACTGTCTGGAAACCACATGACACATAAACAATCTGTGAATACATATCATACTTTATATATGTTTGCCTGAATGTTGTGAATGTTGCTTTAATGTAAATAATGTAAACTGAGAGTGTACCTGCTGTCCATGGAGTACGGAGTCTGGTCCACCCACTCCCACATTCCAGTTCTCCAATCACTCAGACCCACCCAGAAAAAATTAGAACGTGTGTGACGGGTCACGAAGTCCTGGACAAAGACCAAGTTTCTATAATCAACAATTTAAAGTCTGTCTTTACGCAGATGACACCGTAGTCTATATGAGTATCTCCAGTCGAGACCAGGTCGTCTTACTGTCTCACCTACATGACTTCAAAACCAGCCTGTGGTCAGCATCGGTTCAATCAATCAATCTTCAGTAACATTTTATTTGTATAGACCATGTTCTCAAATCAGTTGGTTTCATAAGGATTAACAAGGTGCGGCATTCATCTGCCCTTAACCGGCAGATGGATGGACTTACCCAGTCCCTGTCCGAGGAGAGTATGACCAGGTGAGATTCATGGTCCTCACACCAGGCTCTGGAATCATTCCAGGACAAAGCTGAACTGCTGAAGAAATAACAACTCAAGCCAGAGGGTTTCCAATCAGGAGGACAACAACCGTCCAAACCTGTGCCTGCGAGACAGACAGGTCCACAAACAGGTTCACAGACAGGAACATGGTTGTGAGTATGTGTCTTGTGCAGTCATATGTTAATAATATGATTAATGGACGTACTGTTGTTGATGATTTGTTCGAGGGAACAATTGTTCGAAGTAGGACTCCTGCTCAGAGAGTCAATCGCCGACAGTTGCTTCAACGCCTCCAACACTGACGCACGCACACACACACACACACACACACACACACACACACACACACACACACACAGTTAGCTAACAGTCAGTAATGAAAGATTTACTCTGCGCGACTTCCTTTCATGTGAGCGGGAGTTTCACAGTCGGACTATATAATCTTTAACCAGGAGAAACCCCCGACTAGGTCTGGTCCCCTCGTCCTGCTCTGATTGGCAGTACTGGTTGTTTACTGGTCTAGATATTCAGCTGCTGGAAATCTAGTCAGCGGAGGTGGCATGTCAGCAAGCCCTGAATAATCCTGAAGTGTGAACAAATACAGAGGTGCATTTAGATCTAGTGATACCTGAGGTCAGCCGGTCCTCCACAGCAGAATGCAGCACCTGAGCTTTTTCAGCAGATTCTGGAACAGAGCACAGGAAACTGTCAATCTGTTGCTTCGGTTACACACTGATATTTAATTAATTTTTATCCCTCAACTTTTATCTCATATGTTTCAAGATTCTTTATCAGATTTCCCAGGATCAGTTCTCACTTGAACTCACATTAAGCAGCTCAAAAACAGATTTTCAATGGAGAAGCATAAAAAATCTACAATGATCAAAACCATTAATCACATTAAATAATGATCTTAACTGACTTTGTCTTATCCTGACTTTGGTTGAATAATATAAATTGCAACAGACAATTGTGTTTTTTACATTTCTTGTTTTCTACTCCTTGCAGAAATGGAACCATACATGACCCATGTGTGTTTGTGTGTGTGTGTGTGTGTGTGTGTGTGTGTTTGTGTGTCAGTCACCTTGAGCGTTCTGCAGTGAGGCGCTAAGTGTCTCAATAACGTTGCTCAGGTTGGAAACTGTCTTCTCTACAGACCTCAGACGATTTGACGTTGTCACATCTGATAACACACACACACAAACACACACACATACAAACACACACACAATAATTATTCCATAAAAAGAGAAACTAAATCAGATTAATTCATATTCATAATGCATCTTATTTGTATTTTCTGCAAAATTGACATGGTCATTTAATTTATACACCTAATAAATGTGTGTATGTGTGTGTTTGTGTGTGTCGGTGTGTGTCAATCACCTTGAGCGTTCTTCAGTGAAGCGCTAAGTGACTCAATAATGTTGCTCAGGTTGGAAACTCTCGTCTCCAGAGGCCTCAGACAATTTGAAGTTGTCACATCTGATAACACACACACACACACACACACACACACACACACACACACACACACACACACACACACACACACACACAATAATTATACCACAAAAGAAAAACCAAATCAGATTCATTCAGATTCATAATGCATCTTACTTTTATTTCCTGATAAATTGACATGATCATTTAATTTATGCACTTAATTAATGTGTTTGTTCTCACAGCTAACTCCCAGGTTTATGATCAGAACCAGGATGACTGTCACTGAGACAGCAGGAACTATCCAACGTCTCAACCTGGAGACACCTGAGACAGGGACAGGCTGAGGCTCTGACAGACAGACAGACAGAGAGAGAGACAGTTCATCACTTCATCAGTCAGGTCGTTGTTTTATGTTTAAGGTTTTTCTAGTGAAACATACCGTCAATCCATTGGACGCTCTCGTCTTGTTCCTTCATGCGCAGGTGACATGTCATCGTCTCTGTCTCTTTAAGATGAGGACAACGACAGTTACTCAAATATAAACCTGATTCTATTTCTACATTTTGTTTTCCAGCTCAGAATCAAATATCGTAGTTTTTACTGAACCAGTTTGATTTTACATTTAAGATAAATTAAAAACAATCAGATGTAAAAATGAATCATATTTACGTTTCCTCACTTGTTGAAGTTGGATGAAGAAGAATCTGGTTGTTTTCTGGGGACTTTTCTTCTTCTCTGCTTTTATATGAAACAGTTCAGTCATCACTTCACTAAAAGTTCACAGCTTTTCTCGTGTCTGCATCTTTAGTCTCAAATGATTTTTTTCAATTAATCAACACTTCCTGGTTTATTTGATACTGAAACTGACTTCCTCAATTCAACCATTTGGGGACTCTTTGGGTTTATATCAACCTCTGAGAACTATAGGATATACTATATAAGACAAAATCTCTATATATGTAAATGTATATCTACACACACTTATATGTAGGTTATATATATATATATATATATATACATGTTTTCTATTAGAAACAACTGTGAAATGATATATGACATAATAATCAGCAAAAAAAAATAGAAGCGCTCTTTTTATTTGTATTTATTAATTTATCTCACAGATGCAGTTCAGTGTCCTGTCAGGTATAGCACTGGAGTAATCAGAGTAAAAGTACCCCTATGGTTTCCAGTGCCTGACTGGCCGAGTAGTGTAGTACCCCTATGGTATTCATCAACACTTCCTGTTTATTGTGAAATACTAAAACCTCTTAAATTTAAACCCTCAGCAGAATCTTTGTGTTTTCTGAGAAAACAGAAGTTCACAAACTGAAATGAAACTTCTAGTAAAATGTGACCACTGCTGCTCCAGAGCAAAGGTCAACATTGATATTAACAACAAAATCAGGTCGGAACAAACTGAATAAACTTCAGTGCTCTAATACTTTACTTCAGTCAAACCCATGAGCAGTGAAAGTAACCGATATCTTTTTCTACCTGTTTCCTGCTGCTTTCAATCTTTGTGCTAAGATTGAGATGAGCAGGGGAGATGATTGCCTCTACTTCGAAATATGTCTGGTGTTTGCAGTAGCACATTTGACTTTGCATGTTTTCATTCTTTTTTGTTTGAGTATATCAGGTTCATTGTGCAGTGCATTAGGGACCCTCCCACAGGGGAAGGCGGAGCTTAAGACTCTTCCACAGCACAGGAGTCAGGTATTTTCAATCTGCAGTCAAAGTAAACTGATCGATGGTTGTTTCTATAAATCCCATGAGAGCGGCTCATTGGGTGGACTGTGGAGAACGCTGAGCTAGGAAACTGTGAACCTTTGACCGAGCGCTGACGTGAGGAGGAAGATCTGCCAGAGAGCGACTCCACCCTCCAGCTGAGCATCCTCTTCCTGTTGAACATTTGAACTTGATTAGTTGGGTTTAATTTTCCCTTTTTAAGTTGAGTAATTTGAGGCAAATAAATAGGAGCTCTTAACTAACCATCCTGTTTCCTTGTGCCGGCAGTCTGCACCAGTTAGAGCACAGTTTGGAAATAGATAAAATGCCTGTAACTCCCCCTGTGGTGTTGTGGTGATTTTAGATCTGGTTGCTCTTTGGATCTTTTTTAATTTTTTTATTGAAATTACACTACATCCCCAATTTTACACACGTTTGCTCGACTTCATGTCGTATTACGCCTTTTACTGCTTTTATCTGACAGTTCAGAAAAATTATCACATTGTGGACTAGGGAGTTTATTGCACATTTTTTTGCATAAAAAATAAACCGCCTGTAACCCAGCACTGTGGAAAAGATGTTATTTTTCAATAAAAATGTATAAAATGTCCCTATTTTATGTAACATGTTGTCCCAAGTCACACAAGCACACTCACATCACAACCCTCTGCCCAATTTGTTTCCACTTTCCCTTTTGACCCCGCCATTGTATCTTAAAGACAGACACCATATTAATGAGTTCATAATGTATGTATTGGCATCACAAACATCATTCATTCATTTAATCAATTCAAATTCACACACCAAAGCCATGGTGTCATTATAATCACTCTGCCTGTTTTACATGTATTGTCCAATTGATGATGCAGTAGAGCAAATGAAGCGCCATGATGCTTCAGCCCATGAGTGAACCAATTGGATGGAAATCGTCACTGCTTCATCTCGCCAACACTAGCTTTATGCTCTATTTGACTCTAAATAGACCATAATTTACAAAATGAACATCCTGTGTTGAAGACTTGAAACTCGAGATTGACAGAGAAAAACACATAGTGTTTCTAATGTGGAGCAGCAGCAACAACATGTGGAGAACATGCAGGCGAGGGGCGGAGGAACCTCCTCGTCTTTCAAGTTGGCAGCTTTGTGTACTCCACTGCATTTTGTACAAAAGGGAGGAAAACACTTATTTTCCAAATTGTTTATTATAACGTCAGACATCTTTGGTTCTGGTTTATATTTGGTTCTGACAGCCGCTCGTCACTGATAATTCTAGTTCTAGTTTTTGATCTGTGAACACGCGTGTGGGCGGAGCCGGGGCGGATGCTCAAGGGTCACCGCTGAGCTTTTGGCAGATGAACCGCATCTGATGAATGCAGTGCCGGTCGTTGAGGCGTCCGTCCCTGTGCAGGTGAGCACAGTCTTCATCTCCGGGCCCGAGGCCGTGACCGGTCCAGCTGTCAGGCTGACCCGGTCCCCACCGTCTGGAAACCACACACAACAACAAACACGTATCATACTTTCTATATGTTTGCCTGAATGTTGTCAATGTTTTGCTTTAATGTAAATGCAGCAGTTGTTGTTGTTGTTGTTAGAGAAACTCAAACTGAGAGTCTACCTGCTGTCCATGGAGTACGGAGTCTGGTCCACCCACTCCCACATTCCAGTTCTCCAATCACTGAGACCCACCCAGAAAAAATCAGGAACACTGTGACGGGTCACGAAGTCCTGGACAGAGACAAAGTTTCTATAATCAACAATGTATAGTCTGTCTTTACGCAGATGACACCGTAGTCTTTGTGAGTATCTCAAGTACAGACCAGGTCGTCTTACTGTCTCACCTACATGACTTCAAAACCAGCCTGTGGTCAGCATCGGTTCAATCAATCAATCATACATAACATTTTATTTGTATCGTGCATGTTCTCAAATCAGTTGGTTTCATATGGATTAACAAGGTGCGGCATCCATCTGCCCTTAACAGACAAATGGACTTACCCAGTCCCTGTCCGAGGAGAGTATGACCAGGTGAGATTCTTGATCCTCACACCAGGCTCTGGAATCATTCCAGGACAAAGGGGAACGGCTGAAGAAATAACAACTCAAGCCAGAGAGTTTCCAATCAGGAGGACAACAACCATCCAACCCTGAGCCTGCGAGACAGACAGGTCCACAGTCAGGTCCACAGACAGGTTCACAGACAGGAACATGGGTGTGAATATGTGTCTTGTGCAGTCAAATGTTAATAATGTGATTAATGGACGTACTGTCGTTGATGATTTGTTTGAGGGAACATTTCATCGAAGTAGGACTCCTGCTCAGAGAGTCAATGGCCGACAGCTTTTTCAACTCCTCCAACACTAACGCGCACACACACACACACACACACACACACACACATGCACATAGTTAGCTAACAGTCAGTAATGAAAGATTCACTCTGCGTGGCTTCCTGTCATGTGAGCGGGAGTTACACAGTCGGACTATACAATCTTTAACCAGGAGAAACCCCCGACTAGGTCTGGTCCCCTCGTCCTGCTCTGATTGGCAGTACTGGTTGTTTACTGGTCTAGATATTCAGCTGCTGGAAATCTAGTCAGAGGAGGTGGCGTGTCAGCAAGCCCTGAATAATCCTGAAGTGTGAACAAATACAGAGGTGCATTTAGATCTAGTGATACCTGAGGTCAGCCGGTCCTCCACAGCAGAATGCAGCCGCTGAGCTTCTTCAGCAGATTCTGGAACAGAGCACAGGAAACTGTCAATCTGTTGCTTCGGTTACACAGTTACATTTCATTTATTTTTATCCATCAACTTTTAACTCATCTGTTTCAAGATTCTTTATCAGATTTCACATGATCAGTTCACACTTGGACTCACACTAAGCAGGTTTTCAATGGAGAAGCATAAAAAATCACCAATTCATTGACATTAAATAATGAACTTAATTGACTTTGTCTTATCTTGACCTTGATTGAATAATATAAATCGCAACGGAGGTTTGTATTTTTCACATTTATTGTTTTTTTTTACTCCTTGTACAAATGGAACCATACCTGACCTGTGTGTGTGTTAGTGTGTGTGTGTCAGTCACCTTGAGCGTTCTGCAGTGAGGCGCTAAGTGTCTCAATAACGTTGCTCAGGTTGGAAACTCTCGTCTCTACAGACCGCAGACGATTTGACGTTGTCACATCTGATAACACAAACACACACACACACACACACACACACACACACACACACACACACACACACACAGCACACACAATAATTATTCCATAAAAAGAAAAACGAAATCAGATTCATTCAGATTCCTCATGCATCTTACTTGTATTTCCTGCAAAGTTGACATGGTCATTTAATTTATACACTTAATTAATGTGTATGTGTGTGTGTGTGTTTGTGTGTCTGTGTGTGTGTGTGTGTGTCAGTCACCTTGAGCGTTCTGCAGTGAGGCGCTAAGTGTCTCAATAACGTTGCTCAGGTTGGAAACTCTCGTCTCTACAGACCACAGACGATATGACGTCGTCACATCTGATAACACACAAACACACAAACACACACAATAATTATTCCACAAAAAGAAAAAACAAATCAGATTCATTCAGAATCTTAATGCATCTTACTTGTATTTCCTGCTAAATTTATATGATCATTTAATTTATGCACTTAATTAATGTGTGTGTGCTCACAGCTAACTCCCAGATTAATGATCAGAACCAGGATGACTGTCACTGAGACAGCAGGAACTATCCAACGTCTCAACCTGGAGACACCTGAGACAGGGACAGGCTGAGGCTCTGACAGACAGACAGACAGAGAGAGAGACAGTTCATCACTTCATCAGTCAGGTTGTTGTTTTGTGTTTAATGTTTTTCCAGTGAAACATACCGTCAGCCCATTGGACGCTCTCGTCTTGTTCCTTCATGCGCAGGTGACGTATCATCGTCTCTGTCTCTTTAAGATGAGGACAACGACAGTTACTCAAATATAAACCTGATTCTATTTCTACATTTTGTTTTCCAGCTCAGAATCAAATATCGTAGTTTTTACTGAAACAGTTTGATTTTACATTTGAGATAAATTAAAAGGAATCAGATGTAAAAATGAATCATATTTACGTTTCCTCACTTGTTGAAGTTGGATGAAGAAGAATCTGGTTGTTTTCTGAGGACTTGTCTTCTTCTCTTCGTTTATATGAAACCGTCCACTCATCACTTCACTAAAAGTTCACAGCTTTCCTCGTTCTGCATCATTAGTTTGCTTTGAATATTAATCAGCCCTTCCTGTTTTATTTGAGACTAAAACTGACTTCCTCAATTTAACCAATTGAGGACTCTTTAGGTTTATATCAACCTCTGAGAACTATAGTCTATACTTTATAAGAAAAAATATATATATCACCAACATATGTTTGTGTGTAGATATACATTTATCTATATATATATTGGAAACAACTGTGAAATAATATAATATGATATAATAATCAGCAAAATAGTAATAGAAGCTCTCTTTTTATTTGTATTTATTTAGATCTTTCACAGCTGCAGATCAGGTGCAGTACTGGAGTAATCAGAGTAAAAGTATCCCTATGGTTCCCACTGCCTGACTTGCAGAGTAGTTTAGTACCCCTGTGGTATTTATCAACACTTCCTGTTTATTGTGATACTGTTACTTCCTCAATTTTAACCAACGTGAGAATCTTTGTGTTTTCTGAGAACAGAGGAGTTCACGAAGTAAAATTAAACTTTTGATACAAAGTGAACGCTGGTACTCCAGAGCCCCGCCCACAAGGCGTTGATCTAATGGAAACTGGATGAGCACAACACGGTCATAACACAAGTCAACATTGATGTTAACAACAACACAAACAAATATCCACTGATATAATACATCTGTTTTGTATGTTTTGTGTGTACGTATTTATTTATATGTGTGTGTGTGTATGTGTGTATGTTTTTATATAGATCGTCATACACATACGTACATGTGTGTTTGTAGATATACATTTACATATATATATTTCAGAAACACAACCTTAAAATAACATGATATGATAATCAATCAGCATCAAAATACAGAAGCTCTTTTCTCACAGCTGCAGTTCATTTTCCTGTCAGGTGACACTTGTGTTTTCATGTCACATCTGTCCACTGGGCCTTCATGATGTCAGAGGTCATCCCTCTGTGAGGTCATCACTGAAGTGGAGGAGGAGGGCGGTGATGAAGAGGTTGCTGTCCAGTCGCAGCTCCTCCAGCTTGTGGTCTTCATCAGGGACGTTGTTTTCACTGAGCGTCCTGCTCATGTCCAGACTTACTCCTTCATGTTTCCAGCTGTAGCTGCGGGCGTGAGAGTTGTAGCGGAGGTAACGCTGGAGGATCTCGTCCAGAGTCTCCTCTGAACACACCTGAGGAGCAACGCAGGGAAATCAGGTCGGAACAAACTGTATAAACTTCAGTACTCTAATACTTCACTTCAGTCAAACCCATGCGCAGTGAAAGTTACTGAAATCTGTTTCTACCTGTTTCCTGCTGCTTTCAATCTTTGTGCTGAGCTGGGCTAAACTCAGACCCATTACCCAGAATGCATCTCGTGTGATCAGTTCACCTGCAGCTGCTGCTCCTGTGACGTCTGCACGTTGATGACTCGTATCCACCTGGCTTTAGTCGTCAGCACTCCCACCTCGTAGCGTCGGTCCTTCCACCAGGGCTCGCCAAAGTCGTTGGCCCAATTGGAGCGGGGGCCGGTAGGGGAGACGTGCACGAAGCGCCCCCTGGGGGTGTAGTACCTCACACAGTTGGTCAGTGGATCCACATGTTTCAGGATCTGAGGACACACACATGCAGGTAAATCCAGCAGAGAAGATTACCAAGTACTTTTACCCCAGTGATAGTAATCAAGTATTACTATGTTCTGATAACTTATACTTTTGTTATGAGACGAGCAGGGGAGATGATTACCTGCACTTTTAAATATGTCGGGTGTTTGCATTGCCACATTTGACTTTGCATGTTTTCATTCTTTTTTATTTGTGTGTATCAGGTTCATTGTGCAGTGCATTAGGGACCCTCCCACAGGGGAAGGCGGAGCTTAAGACTCCTCCTCAGCACAGGAGTCAGGTATTTTCAATCTGCAGTCAAAGTAAACTGATCAATGGCTGTTTCTTTAAATCCCATCAGAGCGGCTCAGTGGGTGGACTGTGGAGAACGCTGAGCTAGAAAACTGTGAACCTTTGACCGAGCTCTGACGTGAGGAGGAAGAATCGGCCAGAGAGCGACTCCACCCTCCAGCTGAGCATCCTCTTCCTGTTGAACATTTTAACTTGATGAGTTGGGTTTAATTTTCCCTTTTTAAGTTGAGTAATTTGAGGCAAATAAATAGGAGCTCTTAACTAACCATCCTGTTTCCTTGTGCCTGCAGTCTGCACCAGTTAGAGCACAGTTTGGAAATAGATAAAATGCCTGTAACTCCCCCTGTGGTGTTGTGGTGACTTTCTATCTGGTTGCTCTGTTGACCTTTTTAAAATTTTAATTGAAATCACAGTACATCTCCAATTTAACACTTTTGCTCGACTTCATGTCGTATTACGCCTTTTACTGCTTTTATCTGACAGTTCAGGAAAATTATCACATTTTGTGGACTAGGGAGTTTATTGCGCGTTTGTTTGCATAAAAAAGAAACCACCACAAAACCACGACATCATATTAATGAGTTCATAATTTATGTATTGGCATCACAAACATCATTCATTCATTTAATCAATTCAAAGCATCACACACCAAAGCCTCGGTGTCATTATACTCACTCTGCCTGTTTTACATGTATTGTCCACTTGATGGTGCAGTAGAGCAAATTAAGCCCCATGAAGCTTCCGCCCATGAGTGAACCGATTGGATGGAAATCGTCACTAATTCATCTCGCCATCACTCGCTTTATGCTCTTTTTGACACTTACTAGACCATAATTTACAAAATGAACATCCTGTGTTGAAGAAGACTTGAAACTCGAGATTGACAGAGAAAATCACATTGTGTTTCTAATGTGGAGCAGCAGCAGGAACATGTGGAGAACATGCAGGCGAGGGGCGGAGGAATCTCCTCGTCTTTCAAGTTGGCAGCTTTGTGTACTCCACTGCATTTTGTACAAAAGGGAGAAAACACTTATTTTCCAAACGGTTTATTATAACGTCAGACATATTTGGTTCTGTTTTATATCTGGTTCTGACAGCCGCTCGTCACTGATAATTCTATCTTTTTTATCTGTGAACACTTGTGTGGGCGGAGCCGGGGAGGTTTGCTCAGGCGTCACCCCTGAGCTTTTGGCAGATGAACCGCATCTGATGAATGCAGTGCCGGTCGTTGAGGCGTCCGTCCTTGCGCAGGTGAGCACAGTCTTCGTCTCCGGGCCTGATGCCGTGACCGGTCCAGTTGTCAGGCTGACCGGGTCCCCACTGTCTGGAAACCACATGACACATAACAATCTGTGAACACGTATCATACTTTCTATATGTTTGCCTGAATGTTGTGAATGTATTGCTTTAATGTAAATGCAGCAGTTGTTGTTGTTGTTGTCGGAGGAAATCAAATTGAGGGTGTACCTGCTGTCCATGGAGTACGGAGTCTGGTCCACCCACTCCCACGTTCCAGTTCTCCAATCACTCAGACCCACCCAGAAAAAATTAGAACGTGTGTGATGGGTCACGAAGTCCTGGACAAAGACCAAGTTTCTATAATCAACCATTTAAAGTCTGTCTTTACGCAGATGAAACTGTAGTTTATGTGAGTATCTGCAGTTGACACCAGGTCGTCTTACTGTCTCACCTACATGACTTCAAAACCAGCCTGTGGTCAGCATCAGTTCAATCAATCAATCATCAATAACATTTTATATGTACAGCCCATGTTCAAATCAGTCGGTTTCATATGGATTAACAAGTTGCAGCATCAATCTGCCCTTAACAGACAAATGGACTTACCCAGTCCCTGTCCGAGGAGAGTATGACCAGGTGAGATTCATGGTCCTCACACCAGGCTCTGGAATCATTCCAGGACAAAGCTGAACGGCTGAAGAAATAACAACTCAAGCCAGAGAGTTTCCAATCAGGAGGACAACAACCTTCCAACCC
Organism: Pleuronectes platessa; assembly: GCF_947347685.1. Lineage (NCBI taxonomy): Eukaryota > Metazoa > Chordata > Actinopteri > Pleuronectiformes > Pleuronectidae > Pleuronectes > Pleuronectes platessa. Next base: position 2,969,436 of record NC_070648.1, on the reverse strand, counting down.
TGAGCCTGCGAGACAGACAGGTCCACAGACAGATACTTGGGTGTGAGTATGTGTCTTTTGCAGTCATATGTTGATAATATGATTAATCGACGTACTGTTGTTGAGGATTTGTTCGAGGGAACAATTGATCGAAGTAAGACTGCTGCTCAGAGAGTCAGTGACCGACAGCTGCTTCAACGTCTCCGACACTGACACAAACACACACACACAAACATACACACACACACACACACATACACGCACACACACACACTCACACACACACACAAACACACATTTCATAAAGCATCTTACTTGTATTTCCTGCTAAAAGTACATAATCATTTAATTTATACACTTAATTAATGTGTGTGTGCTCACAGCTAACTCCCAGATTTATGATCAGAACCAGGAAGACTGTCGCTGCCAGAGCAGGAACCATCAAACGTGTGAACCTGGAGACACCTGAGACAGAGACAGGGACAGGCTGAGGCTCTGACAGACAGACAGGTAGAGAGACAGTTCATCACTTCATCAGTCAGGTCGTTGTTTTGTGTTTAAGGTTTTTCCAGTGAAACATACCGTCAATCCATTGGACGCTCTCGTCTTGTTCCTTCATGCGCAGTTGACATGTCATCGTCTTTGTCTCTTTAAGATGAGGACAACGACATTTACTCGAATATAAACCTGATTCTATTTCTACATTTTGTTTTCCAGCTCAGAATCAAATATCATAGTTTTTACTGAACCAGTTCAGATTTTTCATTTAAGATAAATTAAAAGGAATCAGATGTAAAAGTTAATCATATTTACGTTTCCTCACTTGTTGAAGTTGGATGAAGAAGAATCTGGTTGTTTTCTGAGGACTTGTCTTCTTCTCTATTTTAATATGAAACCGTCCACTCATCACTTCACTAAAAGTTCACAGCTTTCCTCGTTCTGCATCATTAGTTTGCTATGAATATTAATTAGCCCTTCCTGTTTTATTTGAGACTAAAACTGACTTCCTCAATTTAACCATTTGAGGACTCTTTAGGTTTATATCAACCTCTGAGAACTATAGTCTATACTTTATAAGAAAAAATATATATATCACCAACATATGTTTGTGTGTAGATATACATTTATCTATATATATATTGGAAACAACTGTGAAATAATATAATATGATATAATAATCAGCAAAATAGTAATAGAAGCTCTCTTTTTATTTGTATTTATTTAGATCTTTCACAGCTGCAGATCAGGTGTAGTACTGGAGTAATCAGAGTAAAAGTATCCCTATGGTTCCCACTGCCTGACTTGCAGAGTAGTGTAGTACCCCTGTGGTATTTATCAACACTTCCTGTTTATTGTGATACTGTTACTTCCTCAATTTTAACCAACGTGAGAATCTTTGTGTTTTCTGAGAACAGAGGAGTTCACGAAGTAAAATTAAACTTTTGATACAAAGTGAACGCTGGTACTCCAGAGCCCCGCCCACAAGGCGTTGATCTAATGGAAACTGGATGAGCCCAACACAGTCATAACACAAGTCAACATTGATGTTAACAACAACACAAACAAATATCCACTGATATAATACATCTGTTTTGTATGTTTTGTGTGTACGTATTTATTTATATGTGTGTGTGTGTGTATGTTTTTATATAGATCGTCATACACATACGTACATGTGTGTTTGTAGATATACATTTACATATATATATTTCAGAAACACAACCTTAAAATAACATGATATGATAATCAATCAGCATCAAAATACAGAAGCTCTTTTCTCACAGCTGCAGTTCATTTTCCTGTCAGGTGACACTTGTGTTGTGATGTCACATCTGTCCACTGGGCCTTCATGATGTCAGAGGTCATCCCTCTGTGAGGTCATCACTAAAGTGGAGGAGGAGGGCGGTGATGAAGAGGTTGCTGTCCAGCCGCAGCTCCTCCAGCTTGTGGTCTTCATCAGGGACGTTGTTTTCACTGAGCGTCCTGCTCATGTCCAGACTTACTCCTTCATGTTTCCAGCTGTAGCTGCGGGCGTGAGAGTTGTAGCGGAGGTAACGCTGGAGGATCTCGTCCAGAGTCTCCTCTGAACACACCTGAGGAGCAACGCAGGGAAATCAGATCGGAACAAACTGTATAAACTTCAGTGCTCTAATACTTCACTTCAGTCAAACCCATGAGCAGTGAAAGTTACTGATATCTGTTTCTACCTGTTTCCTGCTGCTTTCAATCTTTGTGCTAAGCTAGGCTAAACTCAGACCCATTACCCAGAATGCATCTAGTGTGATCAGTTCACCTGCAGCAGCTGCTCCTGTGACGTCTGCACGTTGATGACTCGTATCCACCTGGCTTTAGTCGTCAGCACTCCCACCTCGTAGCGTTGATCCTTCCACCAGGGCTCGCCAAAGTCGTTGGCCCAATTGGAGCGGGGGCCGGTAGGGGAGACGTGCACGAAGCGCCCCCTGGGGGTGTAGTACCTCACACAGTTGGTCAGTGGATCCACATGTTTCAGGATCTGAGGACACACACATGCAGGTAAATCCAGCAGAGAAGATTACCAAGTACTTTTACCCCAGTGATAGTAATCGAGTATTACTATGTTCTGATAACTTATACTTTTGTTATGAGACGAGCAGGGGAGATGATTGCCTGCACTTTTAAATATGTCGGGTGTTTGCATTGCCACATTTGACTTTGCATGTTTTCATTCTTTTTTATTTGTGTGTATCAGGTTCATTGTGCAGTGCATTAGGGACCCTCCCACAGGGGAAGGTGGAGCTTAAGACTCCTCCTCAGCACAGGAGTCAGGTATTTTCAATCTGCAGTCAAAGTAAACTGATCAATGGCTGTTTCTTTAAATCCCATCAGAGCGGCTCATTGGGTGGACTGTGGAGAACGCTGAGCTAGAAAACTGTGAACCTTTGACCGAGCGCTGACGTGAGGAGGAAGAATCGGCCAGAGAGCGACTCCACCGTCCAGCTGAGCATCCTCTTCCTGTTGAACATTTGAACTTGATGAGTTGGGTTTAATTTTCCCTTTTTAAGTTGAGTAATTTGAGGCAAATAAATAGGAGCTCTTAACTAACTAACCTGTTTCCTTGTGCCGGCAGTCTGCACCAGTTAGAGCACAGTTTGGAAATAGATAAAATGCCTGTAACTCCCCCTGTGGTGTTGTGGTGACTTTCTGTCTGGTTGCTCTGTTGACCTATTTAAAATTTTAATTGAAATCACAGTACATCTCCAATTTAACACTTTTGCTCGACTTCATGTCGTATTAAACCTTTTACTGCTTTTATCTGACAGTTCAGGAAAATTATCACATTTTGTGGACTAGGGAGTTTATTGCGCGTTTGTTTGCATAAAAAAGAAACCACCACAAAGGACGACACCATATTAATGAGTTCATAATTTATGTATTGGCATCACAAACATCATACATTCATTTAATCAATTCAGAGCTTCACACCAAAGCCTTGGTGTCATTATACTCACTCTGCCTGTTTTACATGTATTGACCACTTGATGATGCAGTAGAGCAAATGAAGCCCCATGATGCTTCAGCCCATGAGTGAACCAATTGGATGGAAAGCGTCACTGCTTCATCTCGCCATCACTAGCTTTATGCTCTTTTTGAAACTTACTAGACCATAATTTACAAAATGAACATCCTGTGTTGAAGAAGACTTGAAACTCGAGATTGACGGAGAAAAACACATTGTGTTTCTAATGTGGAGCAGCAGCAGGAACATGTGGAGAACATGCAGGCGAGGGGCGGAGGAATCTCCTCGTCTTTCAAGTTGGCAGCTTTGTGTACTCCACTGCATTTTGTACAAAAGGGAGAAAACACTTATTTTCCAAACGGTTTATTATAACGTCAGACATATTTGGTTCTGTTTTATATCTGGTTCTGACAGCCGCTCGTCACTGATAATTCTATGTTTTTTATCTGTGAACACTTGCGTGGGCGGAGCCGAGCGGTTTGCTCAGGGGTCACCGCTGAGCTTTTGGCAGATGAACCGCATCTTTTTGGAGCAGTGCAGGTCGTTGAGGCGTCCGTTCCAGTCCAGGTGAGCACAGTCTTCGCCTCCGGGCCCGAGCCTGTGACCGGTCCAGTTGTCAGGCTGACCGGGTCGCCACCGTCTGGAAACCACATGACACACAACAATCTGTGAATACGTACCCTACTTAATATATGTTTGCCTAAATGTTGTGAATGTTTTGCTTTAATGTAAATGCAGCAGTTGTTGTTGTTGTTGTTGTTAGAGAAACTCAAACTGCGGGTTTACCTGTGGTCCATGGAGAACGGAGTCTGGTCCACCCACTCCCACGTTCCAGTTCTCCAATCACTCAGACCCACCCAGAAAAAATTTGGAACTGTGTGACGGGTCACGAAGTCCTGGACAGAGACCAAGTTTCTATAACCAACCATTTAAAGTCTGTCTTTACGCAGATGACACCGTAGTCTTTGTGAGTTTCTTCAGTAGAGACCAGGTCGTCTTACTGTCTCACCTACATGACTTCAAAACCAGCCTGTGGTCAGCATCGGTTCAATCAATCAATCTTCAATAACATTTTATTTGTATAGCACATGTTCTCAAATCAGTTGGTTTCATATGGATTAACAAGGTGCGGCATCCTCTGCCCTTAACAGACACATGGACTTACCCAGTCCCTGTCCGAGGAGAGTATGACCAGGTGAGATTCATGGTCCTCACACCAGGCTCTGGAATCATTCCAGGACAAAGCTGAACGGCTGAAGAAATAACAACTCAAGCCAGAGAGTTTCCAATCAGGAGGACAACAACCGTCCAACCCTGAGCCTGCGAGACAGACAGATCCACAGACAGGTTCACAGACAGGTACATGGGTGTGAGTATGTGTCTTGTGCAGTCATATGTTAATAATGTGATTAATGGACCTACTGTTGTTGATGATTTGTTCGAGGGAACATTTGATCGAAGTAAGACTCCTGCTCAGAGAGTCAGTGACCGACAGGTGCTTCAACGTCTCCGACACTGACACACACACACACACACACACACACACACACACACACACACACACACACACACACACACACACACACACACACACACACACACACACACACACACACACTTCATAAAGCATCTTACTTGTATTTCCTGCTAAAAGTACATAATCATTTAATTTATACACTTAATTAATGTGTGTGTGCTCACAGCTAACTCCCAGATTTATGATCAGAATCAGGAAGACTGTCGCTGAGACAGCAGGAACCATCAAACGTGTGAACCTGGAGACACCTGAGACAGGGACAGACTGAGGCTCTGACAGACAGACAGGTAGAGAGACAGTTCATCACTTCATCAGTCAGGTCGTTGTTTTGTGTTTAATGTTTTTCCAGTGAAACATACCGTTAATCCATTGGACGCTCTCGTGTTGTTTCTTCATGCGCAGGTGACGTATCATCGTCTTTGTCTCTTTAAGATGAGGACAACGACAGTTACTCAAATATAAACCTGATTCTATTTCTACATTTTGTTTTCCAGCTCAGAATCAAATATCGTAGTTTTTACTGAACCAGTTCAGATTTTTCATTTAAGATAAATTAAAAGGACTCAGATGTAAAAATTAATCATATTTACATTTCCTCACTTGTTGAAGTTGGCTGAAGAAGAATCTGGTTGTTTCTGAGGACTTGTCTTCTTCTCTATTTTAATATGAAATCGTCCACTCATCACTTCACTAAAAGTTCACAGCTTTCCTCGTTCTGCATCTTTAGTTTGCTATGAATATTCATCAGCCCTTCCTGTTTTATTTGAGACTAAAACTGACTTCCTCAATTTAACCATTTGGGGACTCTTTGGGTTTATGTCAACCTCTGAGAACTATAGGATATACTATATAAGAAAAATTGTATATATATATATCACTAACATATGTGTGTGTGTAGATATACATTTACCTATATATATATATATATATTGGAAACAACTGTGAATTAATATAATAGGATATAATAATCAGCAAAAAAAAATAGAAGCTCTCTTTTTATTGTATTTATTTATTTTTCTCACAGCTGCAGTTCAGTTTCCTGTCAGGTGTAGTACTAGAGTAATCAGAGTAAAAGTACCCCTATGGTTCCCAGTGCCTGACTGGCAGAGTAGGGTAGTACCCCTGTGGTATTTATCAACACTTCTTGTTTATTGTGATACTGAAACTTCCTCAATTTTAACCATCATGAGAATCTTTGTGTTTTCTGAGAACAGAGAAGTTCACGAACTAAAATTAAACTTTTGAAACAAAGTGGCCGCTGCTACTCCAGAGCCCCGCCCACAAGGCGTTGATCTAATGGAAACTGGATGAGCCCAACACGGTCACAACACAAGTTTACATGATATTAACAACAACACAAACAAATACCCACTGATATAATACACGTGATACGTATATTTTGTGTGTATTTATTTATTTATATGTATGTGTGTGTGTGTGTGTGTATGTTTTTATAAAGATCAACACACACATGCATATGTTTGTGTGTAGATATACATTTACACATATGTATCTCGGAAACACAAATGTAAAATAATATGATATAAAAATCAATCAGCATCAAAAATACAGAAGCTCTCTGAATTTGTATCTATTTACTTTTCTCACAGCTGCAGTTCATTTTCCTGTCAGGTGACACTTGTGTTGTGATGTCACATCTGTCCACTGGGCCTTCATGATGTCAGAGGTCATCCTTCTGTGAGGTCATCACTAAAGTGGAGGAGGAGGGCGGTGATGAAGAGGTCGCTGTCCAGCCGCAGCTCCTCCAGCTTGTGGTCTTCATCAGGGACGTTGTTTTCACTGAGCGTCCTGCTCATGTCCAGACTTACTCCTTCATGTTTCCAGCTGTAGCTGCGGGCGTGAGAGTTGTAGCGGAGGTAACGCTGGAGGATCTCGTCCAGAGTCTCCTCTGAACACACCTGAGGAGCAACGCAGGGAAATCAGATTGGGACAAACTGTATAAACTTCAGTGCTCTAATACTTTACTTCAGTCAAACCCATGAGCAGTGAAAGTTACTGATATCTGTTTCTACCTGTTTCCTGCTGCTTTCAATCTTTGTGCTGAGCTAGGCTAAACTCAGACCCATTACCCAGAATGCATCTCGCGTGATCAGTTCACCTGCAGCAGCTGCTCCTGTGACGTCTGCACGTTGATGACTCGTATCCACCTGGCTTTAGTCGTCAGCACTCCCACCTCGTAGCGTCGGTCCTTCCACCAGGGCTCGCCAAAGTCGTTGGCCCAATTGGAGCGGGGGCCGGTAGGGGAGACGTGCACGAAGCGCCCCCTGGGGGTGTAGTACCTCACACAGTTGGTCAGTGGATCCACATATTTCAGGATCTGAGGACACACACATGCAGGTAAATCCAGCAGAGAAGATTACCAAGTACTTTTACTCAAGTGATAGTAATCGAGTATTTCTATGTTCTGATACTTTTTACTTTTGTTATGAGACGAGCAGGGGAGATGATTGCCTCTACTTCGAAATATGTCTGGTGTTTGCAGTACCACATTTGACTTTGCATGTTTTCATTCTTTTTTGTTTGAGTGGTGTGGCCTAGTGGTTAGAGTGATGGTTCTTCAACAAGAAGGTTGCCAGGTCAAACCCCACTCTCTCCCATCTGCATGCCGAAGTGTCCTTGGCAAGATACTGAACCCCTATGGCCCCTCATGAATGTTGAGTGTACTAATTGTAAGTCGCTTTGGACAAAAGCGTCAGCCAAATGAAATGTAATGTAATGTGTGTATTCAGGCTCAGTGTGCAGTGCATTAGGGACCCTCCCACAGAGGAAGGCGGAGCTTAAGACTCCTCCTCAGCACAGGAGTCAGGTATCTTCAATCTGCAGTCAAAGTAAACTAATCAATGGCTGTTTCTTCTTTTAATTATGTTACCTCCTGACCCCTAAGGTTTATCTGGGGACCCGTCAGAGGGGCCTGACCCCCGTGTGGGAAACTACAGGGGACTGTTTAGCTGTGACTTTGCAGCTGATGTGTTTTATCACCCACGTCTTTGGTTTCAGGGTCGAACCAGCAGCTGATGTCACTTCCTGCAAACTCCATGATGGGTAACAGCAGAAGGTCGCCTAAACAGAAACAAACACATGTTCATCATTCACATTTTAAAACAGATATATTATTAATTAAAATATAAATCAGACAATAATAAAAAGTATAAAAAACCAAACATTCAAACAAAAGAGCTGAAATGTGTTATAAACGGTCATTTATCATCTTGTACAGTCTCTTGTGGTTGTTATATACAGTTACTGATTGTCTGCAACACGCAGAGTAGAGCAGTAGCAGAGAATAGAGAAGAAAAGAACCGGTGTAGCTCCCGGCTGTTACCCCACCTTTGTTCTGGTTCATCAGGGGGGTCAGGTTGCAGACTTTACCCAGGAACGACACCCACAGGTCGTCGGCGGTGTTGTGAGCCGAGACTTCAGCAGCAGTGAAGAACTTCTGTCTGCTCATGTTAACAAGAACACTTCTGCTCCGGTGTTGTCACGCTACTATGGCGACCTTACTCTGGCAACAAGGAGGTGGAGCAGGGGCGGGCCTAACTACATCAAAGAAAAACATCAATAAAGAAACATTCATTCGTTAAATAACCTAGGTCATTAACAAAGGCCTGAGCACCGACAGTGCTAAGGCGTCAAAATTTAATGATTCAAAAAAGAGGGATTTGTTATATGTCCTTTGTGCATTGTCCAATCGGCCAATGTTTGTAATCCCCTGTTCCTCAAGGCTCCATCATTAGCAAAGAGTCCGCCCAATATCACCCTGAGCTGGAGAGAACCCATCATTAATCATAATGGAAAACGATATTAGACTAATGACACTGCCCTGAGCGGTACTATTTCCACATACCTACTTGATAAAACTGTCCCAATTCTCACTTGAATAAGCGTATATCAAATATCTCTGATCCAACTAAATGTCCATCTACTGTGTCTTCTTCGTTCCCTGTTTTCCTCAACACATCAAAGACCGTCAAGGTGTCTTTGATGTTACAGCCGTCTAATTCTATATGAACACAAGTAAAGCCAGTCAAGTATTTGTAGATCAAGGGCCTCTGACCTTGTAGAAGACCAAACGCCTTGACCTCTACACTGGGAAAGAATCCCCGGATTTCAAAATAAAAGCCTGCTGAATAAGTCTTGACAGGCTGTGTATTGTTACTGCTCTGGATCATTGATCCATTTAACTCTCAAACAAGAATAACATGAAACAAACAAAATAAAAGCTGAAAGTATTATAACACACTTTTGAGGGTTTATTTGGGTCTGTGACATTTTGCTGGTTTATGTTTTATCCAACTTTGCTTAACCTGCTATTTATAATAATTGGCATTTTCTTGATTCATTTATCTTAATGTTTTTGTTTTATTCTATGCGTGGATTATTCTATATAAATAACTATAAGCTGTCGTTGGACAATAATAACAAATGGAATGAAATGTGAAACAATCTTTTAAAGGTCACTCTTTCTCTCTCTAAGTTTAATTTTTTCATTTCAGTAGTGACTATTATATTTTTCATTAATGTAGTTTCTTTAATAAACTCGAGTTTATTAATTGATAAACTGCAGGTTAATGACTTAATAAAATGAAGTTGATGAAGTGAGCTTCTCTCTCTCTCTCTCTCTGTCTCTCTCTCCCCTCTCTCTCCTCTCTCTCTCTCTCACACGTGGCAAACCTACACTTTTTACGGTTTTTCACGAACTTTCTGCCACGAAAAAAACCCTCTGTCCTCTCGTTTCCATTTGTCCTCCGCTGATTGGCTCGTCCGAGGCCGCCTCGACGCGCTGACTGCTCAGCATACCCGTCACTCAAGCGAGTACCTCTTCTCATTGGCTGTCCCTCGGAAATGGGGCGGGCTCAGGTTTTTTCCTCGTGTTGACATCTCGGGAAGATTCACGTCATCGCGACATTTGCAGCTCGTGAGAGTCTCGCAGCTGATGGAGTGAGGACGAAGGAGGAGAAGAAGGAGAAGAAGGAGAAAGTGAAGCTTGAGTTTTACTGTCTGAACTCAGTCGTTCGCGTTTCAAACCGCCGCCATGTTTCCCCTCGCTCTGCTGCCGCTCTTCTTCCTCCAGAGCTTCGTATCAGCCGATCAGCGGAGCCCCTCTGCAGGTAAGGCCGCTCCTGAGGGTCCCCTGCCCGGCCAGGAGGACCACCATGTCCCGCTGGAGCTGCCTTGCTCTGGTTCTCCGAGCTAACTGTTGCTAACTGCGCTGTTATTCACCATAACGTCTCTTTGACGCTTTGATCCTGAACATTAATATACAACCTTGAGTTTATTAATAATGTTAACTCGTAGAAAATCACTGAACCTCAAACTTCTCAACTTTGAACGTCGCCCGGAGGCTCGTTAATTCACCGCCGAACCGACCAGTCGATTAATCCACAGGAAGTTCATCTAATCTAAATTTAAAAATTCTAATTTTATTGACAGTTTATTTTACATTTTATTTTATCACGTGTTTTCCTATCGACCTCATTCTGACTATCTGCTGCTGTAACTAATGAATATACTTAAAGTTGATCTTATAAATCAATAACAATAAATCATGAAAGTAATTTTTCAAGTAATAGATTTCAATTACAATCTTCGCTGGTCGATCAGTTCTACAATAATCAGAGGCTCATGTCAGATTTGTAGTTTGGTTCTTCCCACTGTTCAATTCTTAGTTTTATAAATGTATAAAGTAGTTTTGCATCATGTTCATTTCTCCTCATCGATACCTGGACACTTACAGGTTTTATGATTCATACCAGAAATCAAAGTTATTGACACTGTGCCTGTGAAGGCCTCGTATCAGCTGATCAATCACCCTCCTGTTCAGACACTGACCTGATTCCGATGATCAGATTTCTGTCCTGATATCAAATACAGCTTCTCTTGTCAGTGCTGCCATTGTCAGTCACACAGAGTGAGCCAGGTCCAGCCCTTCAGTTACCTCACGTGAAAAAGATGGATTACTTTTATTCACATGTGAAGAGCAGAGAGCAGCAGGTTCTCACGCTTAAGAATAAAACGACTGAGGAAGTTTTCTCCTCTGAACCGAGCTTCGTGTTCCAGTGTTTCATTGATCGGGTTAGTTTTGGTTTCACGTTGTAACTTAGGGACTAAAGAATTAAGTCTGACCTCTGTACGACCTGTCGTCATCACCTACGTCTAGCTGTACTCGACTCTGATTGGTTAATAGACGGTGTGTGTGTGTAGTCTGCGTGTCGTCAGGTGTGGGATTGTCGTCGTTGAACGGAGAAATTTAACGAAGAGCTTCATGTGATTGCCATGGTAACATCATTATGGTATTACTCCCAGCATCAGCACCTTCAAGAGCAGTACTCCACAATACTACAGTACTGCACAGTACTACAGTACTCCAGACTAGTTCAAATGCACCAGATGAACGTCCTCGTGGTTCAAACATTATATCGTTCGAGGTGAAGACTGCAGCTGCGTCTTCTTCTTCTTCTTGTGTTTTCAATCTGCGAAATGAACAGATTCAAGGTTCAGTTTGATCCAGACCGGATTTTCAGTTGTGACACTAATTAATCTGTTTTCTGAAATAATTAGCAAGAACTAAGATTCTTTAATTTTCCAGTAAAATACAAATAATTAAATAATTTCCAGTTACTAAAGTCAATTCTTTTCTTTGCTTTAATGTCTTGTTGTTTGTGTCTGACCTGCAGGAACAGTTTCCTGTTAAGACAGCTGTGTGTGTGTGTGTGTGTGTGTGTCTGTGTGTGTGTGTGTGTCTGAGTGTGTGTGTGTGTGTTTAGACAGTCGTGTGAATGTTGTTTTAACACTTGAGTATTAGATTAGTGAACAGCTGTTATAAATCCATTGACAAAACTTCCATTTCTCACACTAGTACTGAAGTCACATGTGACAGGTAATCAGATTACAATCAGTCTGAGTTGTGACTACACTGTGAGACAGAAATGAAGAAGTTGTATAATTAAAAAAAACCTTAAACTCTTGTTAGCGTTAAATCCTACGTGCCTTGAACGCACCGTTGAAACATCTGCAGCAGCTGGGAATAATCCCTCCGGTCTTCTGGGCCCCGGAAGAGATGAGAGTTTGAGTTTGTTCTCCGTCCCCATTGCTGAAACCACAGAGTCTGTGACTGAGGACAAGGAGGCGTCTGTCTCCCCCCCCCCCCCCCCCCCATCCTCCTGCTCCTGCCCCTCACCTCTTAAACTTTCCCTGAGGTTTTTCTGACGAGTTTCACTTCGCCCCACATTCCTGGGAAGCCTGGAGGCGGCGAGGAGTTTGCTGAGCAGCGTTCCCCTGACGAGCGTCCCAGTTTGACCTGTGGGAGCAGAATCCTGACCCGTGATTCGCTGAGTCGAGTCGGGACTTGTCTGCTCCGACAGCTCGGCCTCTTGTCCCGTCAGTCTATAGTCAAAGTATAGATTAATTATACACCATTAAACCTGCTTGACTCAGCTGTCTCACGTGTTGAATCCAACATGTGATTGATTTCATGTTGATTTAATACATATCTCTAATGATGTCATGGTATTGTCCTTATAGAAAATCTGCTGGTGATCACCGCGGCCACCGAGGAGACAGACGGCTTCAAACGCTTCATGAGTACGATCAGGGAGTTCAACTACACCGTGAAGGTAACACACACACACACACACACACACAGACACACACACAACAGGTCAGAAACAATAACTGTAGTGTAAAAACAACAATGAAAACAAACATGTAACGACTGGAATCTTAACGTGTGTGTTTGTGTGTGTGCAGGCTCTGGGTCTGGGGGAGGAGTGGAAGGGAGGTGACGTTGCTCGGACAGTGGGTGGAGGTCAGAAGGTCAGATGGTTGAAGAAGGAGCTGCTCAAACACTCTGAGAAGACCAACATGGTCATCATGTTCGTGGACAGGTAAGCACTGTGTGTGTGTGTGTGTGTGTGTGTTATACAACTCTATCCTGTCCCGTCCCACCACTCCTCCCTCTGTGTTTCACTCTTCTCTTCTTTCTTCGTCTCTGTAGTTATGACGTCATCTTTGCGGCGGGCCCGGACGAGGTTCTCTCCAAATTCAAGCGTCTGGGTCATCGAGTGGTTTTCTCAGCCGAGGGATTCTGCTGGCCCGACCAGAGACTGGCCCAAAAGTACCCTGTGGTGCATTCTGGGAAACGCTACCTCAACTCAGGAGGTCTGACATTAAACCTCGCACACACATGGACACAATGTTTGAATCCCAAAGTGAAATGAAAGTGATGATGATGAAACTCTTCCTCTCTGTTAAGGTTTCATCGGCTTCGCTCCAGATCTCAGTGCAATCGTTCAGCAGTGGAAGAACAAGGACAGTGATGACGACCAGCTCTTCTACACCAAGATCTACCTGGACAAGACACAGCGGGTGAACTGACACCACCATGACACCAACCATACACCACCTTCACCATGAATAGATCTTAAACGGCTCTCTGGTCATCTGACTTTCACTTTGAACACGCTAACGCCATGTGTCGCTCGACAACCTGGAGAGAGAAGGCAGACAAGTTTATTGACTCTGTACTTCCCTTTAGTGTGGACAGCTAGCATAGCACGTTAGCATGAAGCTTAGCCAGCACCAAGAGTCAAAAACTTCAAAGCTACGCAAACGCGGGAGATCTCAGTGTTCGTCGCATGTTTCATACGTAGCTTCCTGTGATGTCATAAATGAATTGTGATGTCATAAATAAATAAAAACATTTAAGCTAAGGTTCTAACATCATGTTTGTCTCCTCAGACCAAGTTCAACATGACGCTGGACCATCGATCCAGAATCTTCCAGAATCTGAACGGAGCCGTCGGTGAGACACACACACACACACACGCATACACACACATACACACACAGACACACACACACACGCACGTTTTTACCTGTGCCCCTCTTTTTGGGGACCCTGTGTTAACCCTTCGTCTCTGTCCGTCAGATGAAGTCGTCTTGAAGTTTGAGAAGTCAAAGGTCCGAGCGAGGAACGTGGCCTACGACACACTCCCTGTTGTCATCCATGGGAATGGACCCACCAAGGTAAGAGACCAGTCACCCATCAGAACCAGTGATGTGAGCTCCGCTGGTGTCTGAGGTGAAACAGTCACAGCTCTGAATGTGTAGGGAGCCTCTGATTGACCAACACTGCAGCTTAGTGACAACATCCACCGGACAGAGTCGCTGCTCCTGTGATGTCATCAAAGTGCCCGTAAGCCCTGACAGTCAAATTGGACTCAAATCAGTTCTTAGCCTAAAAGTCGTCTGTTATCCTCTCGGGTCGTGTTCCTGCATAGATCACATTACACCCGGCCCTCCATGGACAAAGTGGTGAGAAGTTAATGAGTGAATTTAATTTTTTTATTGAACTATCCCTTCAAAACAATGGGCTGCCTGTTTGTGACTGTACAACATTTACATCATATGTTTGAGGTGTTGAGCCAATCACAAGTCAGACGTGTCTTTATCTCTGCAGCTGCAGTTGAATTACCTCGGTAACTATGTCCCGACGGCGTGGACCTATGAGAGTGGATGTGGCGGCTGTGACGACGACCTGCTTTTCTATAACGACGTTCCTGTAAGTGACCTCCGACCCCACAACCCTAGATTCTCTCTCACACTGACTCACCGGGACGTGTTATTTTCAGGATGACGAGATGCCTCTGGTTCACTTTGCCGTGTTTATCGAACACGCCACTCCCTTCATGGAGGAGTTCCTGGACCGACTCACCACGCTCAACTATCCCAAGGAGAAGATCCACCTCTTCATCCACAACAACGTACGACACAGACGCAGACACACAGGAGAAAACTCTGTGACGTGTTGTGGTCACTTCTTTTCTGACGTGTGTGTTTGTTCCCCTGTGATTCAGGTCGTTTACCACGAGCGTCACATTCAGAGATTCTGGGAGCGTCACAGGTCGCTGTTCCCCAACGCCCGGCTGGTTGGTCCAGAGGAGAACCTGCAGGAGGACAAGGCCAGAACCATGGCTGTGTGAGTGGAGCCCACTCAACATGTTATTAATAGAAATAAATAAACTTTGGTTTATATACTCATGTGTTTGTGTCTATGTGTGTGTGCAGGGAGGCGTGTAAGAAGGATCCAGCCTGTGATTATTACTTCAGCATCGACTCTGACGTGGCGTTGACGAACCCCGACACACTGAGGATCCTGATCGAGGAAAACAAGTACGTGTGTTCATGAAGTCATAACGTTCTTCTGGTCCCTGGTGTGAAAGAGTCTTTATTAAACTCTTTACTCGGTTTTCTGTCTGTTAGTATGATCACACAAACACTGCAGGACAAGAGGGTGTGATGTCTTTGGAATAAAGTTATATTTATTGAATCTGTTTCCTGGTTTTGTCATGTGTCTCTCTAAGATCTGTCATCGCTCCCATGTTGTCAAAGCACGGGAAGCTGTGGAGTAACTTCTGGGGCGCTCTGAGTCCGGAAGGATACTACTCAAGATCTGAAGACTACATCGAGATCGTCCAAGCAAAGAGGATGTGAGTCAACGCACACACACACACACATACAGAGACACACACAGATTTAATTTTGATCTAATGAAACACTTGTATCATCACTTGTGTGTCCAGCGGTTTGTGGAACGTGCCGTACATCACTCAGGCCTACCTGATCAAAGGCAGCGTGTTGAGGTCTAAACTGTCCCAGATGTCTATGTACGTGGGCGAGGGGATGGACCCTGACATGGTGTTCTGCAAGAGCATCAGAGACCAGGTAACGTCCATCAGTAACTGTATATAAAGACCATCAGTGGCTGTGTATAGAGACGATTAACGACTGTGTCCACAGGGCATCTTCATGTTCGTGTCAAACCGCGACGAGTTTGGTCGTCTGGTGGCATCGGCCAACTTCAACACGTCCAGGCTGCACCCGGACATGTGGCAGATCTTCGACAACCCTGTGGTCAGAGGAACATACGTGATCAAACGAACATGTGAAAAAACTAAAAGGAAAACCAGGGCTGAGTGTGTTTCTGTGTTTGTTTACAGGACTGGAAGGAGAAGTACATCAACGACAACTACTCCAAGATCTTCGAAGATGAGAAGAGCTTCGTGGAGCAGGTAACAAAACATCGTCATAACCAGGGATGAACAATAACTCCCACACACATGATTTGTCTCTGACGCTCTGTTTCAATATGAGTTGAATGATGCAAAAATGTAGTTGGTGCTGTAAAAGCTCAGAACATGTAACTAAACAATGTGTGTGTGTGTGTCTCAGCCCTGTCCAGATGTTTACTGGTTTCCAGCTTTATCAGAGAAGATGTGTGACCACCTGGTGGAGACCATGGAGGATAACAACCAGTGGTCTGGAGGAAAACACAACGTAATACGTTCACCTGTCTGACCGACCCTCTCTGAACAAACCTGAGAACTAGAGCTTTGAAACTCTTTGTCTTCTCGTTGTGTTCAGGACGAGCGTCTGGCCGGCGGCTACGAAAACGTCCCGACGGTGGATATCCACATGACCCAGATCGGCTTCGAGAAGGAGTGGCTCAAGTTCCTCAAGGAGTACATCGCCCCTGTCACTGAAAAACTCTATCCCGGGTATTTCCCCAAGGTACTGTCAAGATACTCCAGAGTAAAGGTATTTGTTTCTGCAGCATCACTCATGAACGGTGTTACAAATCAAATGGCTTTTTGTGTGTGTGTCTTTTGTGTGTAGTCCCAGGCCATTATGAACTTTGTGGTCCGGTACCGGCCCGACGAGCAGCCGTCTCTGCGACCGCATCACGACTCGTCCACCTTCACCATCAATGTTGCTCTGAACAGCAAAAACATCGACTACGAGGTACCGGCAAAACAAATCAAGTTGAAGGTTTAGGAAGAATCTCCTCATTCGTAAAGACTCCTCACTTTGTGTGTTTGTGTGTGTGTGTGTGTGTGTGTGTGTGTGTGTGTGTGTGTGTGTGTGTGTGTGTGTCACAGGGTGGAGGCTGCAGGTTCCTGCGTTACGACTGTAAGGTGGAGTCTCCCAGGAAGGGCTGGACCTTCATGCACCCCGGGCGTCTGACCCACTACCACGAGGGGCTGCCCACCACGAGAGGGACCAGATACATCATGGTGTCCTTCGTTGACCCCTGAATGATCCGTGTGTGTGTTAGCGTGTGTGTGTTAGCGTGTGTGTGTGTGTGCGCCTCATCGTCACAAGTAAAGACAGACTTGACGGAGGAATAGACGTGCTGAAACGTTTTTGTTTGGTTTCTGATTGAATGATCAACCTTCACCTGCCAATCACTCGCATTCAGTGCGTCCTTACACCAGGTGTCACGAGTCTGACCTTTCAGAGTAAGAGTCACTTTATTTTATTGTCGTTCGTAGCTTCAGATAAAGAGACAGAGATGAACATTTAAAAATTAAGGGTCTGTTGGAAAACGCCACCGCGCTGCCTTATTTTAACAACACATCCTAAATCTATGCAAAAACAACACACTCCTCTTCTGTGTGTCCATCAACTCTCTGCTGTTACACTGATCATTGTCCTGTAGGGGGCGCTCTCCTTCTCTAATCTTGATCCACAGTGCCCTCTACAGGATCAACTTTGATCAGCTCGATTTTTTTTTAAATCATAATCATCAACCACTGAACATGTTCTGTGGATATTACCAGTTATGATGATGGGCGTCATAAGCACGGCCATCAGCTTTTCTCGGCCAATCAGATTGAGCTTCGATCTTTGAATGTTTGAAACTGGAGAAAAATAAACGACAAAGAAAACGGATCGAAAAAAGACTAACGCTAATAAAAATGACGATAAAGAAAATAAAGTATTTTTATGTTAAACGTGTAAACTGGGGTAAAACTCTGCTTCAAGATATTTAAACTGTTACTGGGAAAACGTTAAAGGCCTTTTTATATTTCATGTTTTATTCTTCATCGTTTTGAAAGTTGTTCCATGTCTTCATATTTTCAGTTTGATGCTGTAGCTGAGGTGCAACTGTGGCTCCGTCGGCTCCTCTCAGTTTATAAGTTTATTTAAATCGTGTCAAGTGTTTAAGGGACGAGGTTTCCGCCTGACGCCTCCTGTAGTTTTCTCAGCTTGCCTGTCGATACAAGGAATCAGCTTTGTACAAACTGCATTAAATTATTTGTTAATGACGTTTGTTAATGTTTTGAGATTTTAATAAATAATTTTAGTGTTACAGCGGGCTGCGTCTGTTTCGTCTGTTTCAGATGTGGAGTTGATTTGTTATTTCTCTTCTGTCTCAATTAAAATTCCTTTTTTATCCTTATTTATGTCTGCGCTGCAAAATAAAAGCTTCACTGCAGGAAATGACTTTTACCAATTAAAGTGGAAGTTACAGTTGAGTAAAGTAAAAGTCTCAGACTATTAAAATCCAGGTTTAACCAAATAACTACTTAAACTATAAGTTTTTCCTTTTATTTGTAAGAATGGGTCCTTGTTTAAATTATAGCACCAAACCTGTCAGAATATTTATTTATTCACATATTAATTTGGTGGATTATATGATGAAGTGTCGGCCCTTTCTGTTAGTATCTGAATTCACCTGCAATACTTTATGTATTGATAATTCTTCAATGTGGTGAATACAGTAATATTTCTATTTT
This sequence comes from Pleuronectes platessa, assembly GCF_947347685.1. Taxonomy (NCBI): domain Eukaryota; kingdom Metazoa; phylum Chordata; class Actinopteri; order Pleuronectiformes; family Pleuronectidae; genus Pleuronectes; species Pleuronectes platessa. Next base: position 2,950,826 of record NC_070648.1, on the reverse strand, counting down.
ACCGGCAGGTGGCGATAAAGAAAGTAGCAACGCACTCCAATATTAAGGTTCAATTCCCTCGTGACCTGCCGTTGATTTAAAAATTACAGTTTCATAGATGTTCCACCATTTTAAACTTTATCCCGAATTTGATATAACTTTAATTTTCCTAACTATAAATTTGTACAGGTAAGTTTCTCTGAATCAACCAGTGGACGGGGATTGAAAATCAAATCGCGTTTCGTCTTCTTCAGTGTGTCCCCGTGCGGCTGCCGTAGAACCGGAAGAACAACATGGTGCTGGAGAAGAAAACCTCCGGTGAGTTGGTTTCAACGAAAAGATTCAAACTAACGTGAAAAACGCGACGTTACCGCGAATCAACTTTCACGATGTCAAAGTTAAATCGTCGAGTTTCTATTGGTTCATGATTTAATATCGTTTTGACGTCAATAAATGTGGATATTGTTAAATGTTAGAGATTCACAGCGGCTCGTTCATTGAACCTGTCTCTCTCTACATGTCTCGCTACCTCTCTTTCACTCTTTCTCTACCACCCTCCCTCTATCAATCTCTACCCCCCCCCTCTCTCTCTCTCCATCTCTCTCACTCTCTCTCCACCTCTCTCACTCTCCCTACATGTCTCTCTACCTCTCTTTGTCTCTCTCTCTCTACCACCCTCCCTCTATAAACCTCTACCTCCACCCACCTCTCTCTCTCTCTCTCTCTCTCTCTCTCTCTCTCTCCATCAGCTCGGGTGGAGGGGCAGCGCCGGGTCTTGGATGAAGCGACTCGTCAGCGGCGTCTGACTCGTCAGCTCGATGCTCTGGAGAAAGACAACTTCCAGGTGAGCGTCCTCATGAAGATCACACAGAGGAGGAGGAGGAGGAGGAGCTCTGGGCCCAGTTAAAGTTCACACACTGGTCTGAACTCTCCTGGTTTTCATCCGGGTCAATGTTGCTGTGTTTACTGTTTACAGGACGACCCTCTATCCTCCCTGCCCCCCCCAGGTCCGACTGCTCGCCTGCCCGCCTTCAGTGAGAACGAGGAGCCGGGTGAGACTTCATGTCAATCATAACACTGTCTTTTAAGTAATAAATGAAGTGTTCCCCCAGGAAGTCTATTGTGACCGACATCTTCAGACTAAACACTAACACTAAACACACAACATGCCTCCACACTGCTCATGTGGTGTCGTCCAAGTGTCAGCAAGTCCCCACATTTATATTCCACTTGAAACGAGGTCATTTACACAGAGTTTCAGGCCTACATGTCTCTGATATCTTCCTCTGAGTTGCGCTTACGGACCCTCGGACACATTGTGTGGCTACGTCCCCTAGCTCAGTCACTTCTGGTGAACTCTTAGGGTTAAAACAGTGTTGTAGTAAGACATAACAATTCACGAGTCCTGGTTGGACACGTCAGAAGACAGCGTGCATCATCTCCTCGCTTCCTCATCATGTGACTCATTTTCCAAATGTTTGTCTCGTCCAGAGAAGAAGAGGAGGAAGACGAGGGGCGACCACTTCAAACAACGTTTCAGGAAAAACTTCACCACCCTGCTGGAGGAGGAGGTAAGTCCTGCACCTTCACGCTTTTTACCTGCTCTCTCATTGGCTCACACTCACTCAGCTGACCCCTCCCCCTCTTCTCTGATTGGTAGAACCTGTCGGAGAAGCCGGAGCCCAATTACCTGTCAGCGGCGGCCCCCGTCTCATCGCTGCCCCCCCGCCACTTCTGCTGCGTCTGTGGTTTCCCCTCTCACTACACGTGCACCACCTGCGGGGGGCGCTACTGCTCCAGCAAGTGCCTGTGTACACACAGAGAGACCAGGTTTGTCCCTCTCCTCTCTTTTGTTCTGTTCTCAGTTGATGCTCCGGAGCTACTTCAGAATTATTCCTTATTATCAGTGATTCGTCCTCAAATTCTTCTTCAATACTTTTTATTGTTTGTGTGCAGAGTGAAGTTATAAAACTTTGTGTTCATCCTTCCTGGTTTATCTGCACTGAGGATTTTATAGTCAGTGTTTTTCCTCAAATTAAACTGAATTCATAAAGATGCATGTGGACTATTTCAGAGTGTGTTAAACAACTGTCTCAGTCACATGACCACTAAGATTACACAAGTCTATTAATGAACTGTACGTAACACACGTGAGATAAGTACAGATGTTTGAGGAGTCACTCGGTTGATATCCTCACTTTTATCTGTTTGTTTCTCTTTAGGTGTTTGAAGTGGACGCTCTAACCGCCGCCTCGTTAACCTGGTGATGGTCCAGAAGGTTCATGGACACTGAAGCTTGGAGGTTTACACACTGACTCGATTTGATCCTGGTTCAGAGTTTACTGAGAGCACGGGACACGCATGTTACAGGGAGACGTCAGACAGCAGCGTCTTTCATTCCTCGTCCCATATGACTCAGTTAACCTGAGGGAGTTGTCTTGTTGATGAGTCATGTAAGAGCGGCCGTGACAGTTTAAATTACACAAAATACTTTTGTGGTGTAATTAATTTAAATGGTCCAATTTCTCCTGTTGCTGTCCATGAGGTGTTCTGGTTATTTTGTCCACAATATGTCAAGTTGTTTTGTAAATAAGGAGGTTGTAGTTTCATCCTTTTATTAAAGAAACATTGAAGTAGAATTCTCTGTCCTTTTACAGTCGGATATCAAAGTCTCAACCGTTGTTAAATGCAATATTATAGAAAGTGAAAGAAAATCCAATCCAATCACTAACAACAAGACTCGTGGTAATTGGTCCAGTAGTTTTCACGATATAAAGTTGGGCATCAAAATATCAAGTATAGCATGTTGTCCAAAAATTATGAAAGTCATTTAGTATGTTAGTATGTCGTCCAAGACCACCAAATGTTATGACCTGGAACTCTAATTAATAAAGAATGGCAACAAATATCTTTCTTCTGTAAGTTTATTCAAGAATTTTCAAAAAATATTTCAAGCATTCAAATCACAAAATGAGTTTCTCCACGTTTCCTTTTTTAAACCAAAGATTTATTAATTCGGTCACACAGAAAACAAACAGCCTTTGTTCTGTACAACAGTGTTTCTCAATCTCAGAAGAAAAATAATTAAGATGGCTAAAAGTGACAAATGTAAGGCACTGAATCTCTACAGTCAATCAGAAGAACAATAAACCCAGCAAGGTGAAAGAAATACTAAAACTATTCAGAGGGGACATGAAACCATCCGCAACACAAACTAAATTCTAAAGTCCACATACAGTTTGGCTGCCGTAAACTTTATAGCAGCAATACAAATTTTCTTAAGGCCTTCGTCAAGAACAATCGGTTGGTTTAATCCAAATATGAATCTGTTTATATTTTTGGCAACGCTACTCACTGAAGAGCCTAATAAACTATTTGTATATTATGAATACAAAGTTTGTCACACGTTCACACACAGTCTTGAACGTGGAGTGCTTTATGGACATGTTGCATCACCTATGATTAATAGGAATTTAGATTTTTGCAGTCATAAGAAAATTGATACTGTCTGCTAATGCTAAATGTGAAGCTAAAGTAAAACCATCGCTAGCTTAGCGTAGCATCAACAAACACCAAGAAACAGGCAGCCATATTCCATCAGATATTTAATATGTGCAACGGCAGAGGCATAGAAATTACATTTTGTGGTTTTAACGTTTTTGTTCAGGTTTACATTTTTTGCTAATGTTAGCCTAAGCTAGCCGTTTGTTTAACCTACACATAAAATGCAATAATGAACCTGTGCCGTTTTCCGTCTGTGCTAAACTGTGCTATCAACCTCCTCGTTCATCTCGGCAGAATCGCATAAATTCTACGTTAATCAAACTTAAATTCCGAGCACAAACATTTGTGATGTTCTCATCCAGTGTCAATTCGACGTGTCGGAAGATTCTACGCAGCACTACTAACCTTTTTAAAATCCACTAAGAAAAGAACAAAAGAGTTGCAACCATTAGCAGTGACAGAACAATAACTAGAAACCATTTTGGTGAGAGATTTCTGTTTTTCGGACAAAAGGCAACGAGACCAAATTACTCACAGATTATATATTTATAAAAAAAAAAATCATTGCAGCCCAACACAAAAACACTGATATTCCTTAAATCCATTTTTCAAGGTTTTGTAAAATGTAAACTTGCCCTTGCTAACGCTCTATACTCATTCGCTAGCTAATAGTGAGCTTGATAGTGTTTCTTTGAACAATCGGCTGGAAGATTTTGACGCAGCGAACGCGACACAGAACAACGAAGTGTATTTGCCCAACCCATCAATCAGACCTCAAGGCGGTAACAAGAAAAAAAGTGCGATCAGAACGAGTAGTAGGTAAATAAGGCAACAAAAAAGACTCCACTGTCCTCTCATTGGCTGAGAGCTTTAATCACCATCCTCGCCCACGGTGGGAGGGGCCAAACTGTCCGTGGTTAAAGCCATCTCCTCCCTGCCTCCTCCTTTGTCCTCCCCTACCTCCATCATAGGCTCCGGCCCGACCTCGCCCTCCTCTGTAGATCTTCTTTGACCCTCTGTGATTCAGGTTTGCCGGTTTGAATCCCTGCCTCTCCTCCCAGTCATCCTCTGTGCTACAGCCCATGGACAGGCCCTCTGTCATGGGCACGGTCTGCAGATGTCCCGGCCTGCCGTGCTCCGGTACTCCCAGTCTGGCATACGGTTTGTTGGTGTACGATTGTTTTTGGTGGGCCTGATAGAGTTTGGCGTTGTTGTCGCCGGGGACAGTGTCCTTGGGGAGGATGCCATAAGGTGATGGAGTACCTGGGGTGCTGCTGGGCTTCATGGTGGTCGTGGAGCCAGGGTCATCAGAGTTTGAGACCATAGTGAGCTGAGAGAAAGAAGAGTGTTCAGCGTGGTTTAATAATATCACTGTCAATACTCCCACAACTTAATATCACACAACAATAGAAATCTAACTCAAACTGACCCAAAATTAGGGTTAGAGATTTAGATTTCATGATAAGTTAAGAAAAACTGTGTCAATGAACGTCGGCCCTAGATTGTGTGTGTGTGTCCCTACTATGGGTGTGTTGTTGAGTGGCGGGTCGACCAGCAGAACCGTCCTCCTCTGGCTCTCCCCCTGCTCCTTCAGTGCTGATGGAAAAGAAAAACATCACATTAAAGTCTGAACAGAGGAAATCTGCACTTCAGCTCCCCCTGGTGACAAAACACTGCTTTAAATATGTGGACTTCAATTCCCACAATTCATTTGAAGGCCTGAAAGTAAATCCTTTTTAAGTAAAAATGTAATATAATAAAAACATCTGCGTACCAAAATTGTTCACACAAGAAACAACCATTCTGTTGTTGTTAGCATTAGCCACATTAGCAGCAGCAGAGCCATCCAGAGGACCAGGGACCTGACCAGGCCCATGACCAGACAGTGCATCTTCGTTTGTTGGCTGAAGCTGCTCCATCGCCCCCTGGAGCTCGTCAGGGTTGGAAGAGGACTGGTATCCCAGCGGGGAGGGGGGGTATGGAGTCATCGTTGGGGGGTAAAACGGGTGACCTGTGCCTGGACCTGGGTGATACCCCTGAGAAGGAGGAGGAAGCTGGTATGGTGAAGTTGACGTAGGATACCCAACTTGGTAGCTGGAGGTTGAGGGTGGGGGCATCGGGTGCTGTCGCCATTGCGGCGAGTTGCAGGGCATCCTGTGGGGTGGAGGCTGGGTGACGTGGTACCCGGCCTGGTTGAAGGAGGGTTCACTGGGACGGTGGGCTTCAGTGAGTGCGGCTTGGTGGCCATAATGATGCTGTGTTGGCACTGAAGTCTGATGGTTGGGAGGGTATGCCTCCTGGTGCCTGTTTGGAGGGAAATGAGGGTTTGGGGAGGGGGAGCGGGAGGGGAGCTTTGGTTGCATAGCGTGGGCCTGTTGGAGGGGGAGGAGGTAAATGTAGGGGGGGTACATGGGCATGGAGTATGCCTAGAGAGAAGAGACAAGGAGCAGGGATGAATTTCAGTTTCTGATTTTGATGCAAAAAAAAGTTTGATTTAATCTAAAGTAACAGTGTAATTTATACTGAGCAACAGCGCCCTCTGCAGCCAATAAGGGGAAACTGCAGAGCAGAAATATCATTTCAAACCTGATTTAAATGAAATGTGTTGGAACATAAAACCATCATTAGCCACAGACTCTCACTCTGTCCTCGTTGAAAGACTTATTAACTTCTCAGGAAATAATTCTTGGATGATTACAGACATATTTAGAGGACTGAAAGTACAAGTGTGTGTTTTTGAAGCGGAACGAGCACTTGGTCAGTTGTCGTACCTTGACGCCCATGTTGAAGAAAAACCTCAAGATGTTGATGTCTGCAGAGGAAGATAAACACTTATCATTCAGTGTACAAAATAAACACCATTTAGTGAAAATAAATCACTAAATTTGTCTAATATTAACATTTAGACAATCCTTTTCCCAGCTCACCTTGGGGAAGGTCGTCCCCCGACTTAATGGAGGAGCAGAGTGGAGTCGGGACCATGTCGCCCTTGTGTCCCAGGGGGAAACCAGGGTACAGGGGGTCCTGGTAGAGCTGGGACAAGTTCTGCAGAGGAACAGCTCCTTGGATGGACTGGGGGTGAGGTGCAGAGAGGAAGTGAGGGTGATGAGCGGGGTGAGGATGGTGCCCCGGATGGGAGGGAGGTCGAGCCGGGGACTCGGGCTGAGGTGGGTGCTGTGGGGATTCGGTATGATTCTGGGTTTGGAGTGAGGGATTGTTTGGTGAGGCGGGGATACAGAGGGAGGGATGTGGGAGTTGGGAGGGATGAGGAGGCTGAACCGGGTGGCTCTGGGGGTTAGACAGCTGGAGATAACCAGAGGTAGAGACTGGGATGGAGGCCTGGGAGGTGTGGAGGTAGGAAGCTCCTGGATGTGGGTGAGACGACTGAATATGGACCATGTCAGACTGGGACTGCGAGGAGGAGTTCTGGGGGACAGGCATCTGGGTCTGTGGGATGTAGGCCTGGTTCTGAGGGAGGTAGGCCTGGTTCTGAGGGAGGGAGGCCTGGGTTGGAGGGAGGTAGGCCTGGGTTGGAGGGAGGTAGGCCTGGGTTGGAGGGAGGTAGGCCTGGGTTGGAGGGAGGGAGGCCTGGGTCTGAGGGAGGGAGGCCTGGGTCTGAGGCACTTCAGTGAGGGGCTGAGGTTGGTGCTGGAGGGGAATCGAAGACTGGATCTCCTTCTGCATCTGGGGCATCTGGATTTGGCTCTGGATCAGAGCAGCCTGATTTTGAGACTGATGCTTTGGAAGACAAGGCTGTGTTTGAATATCTCCCTGGGTCCATGAGGCCGGGGTCAGGGATGTCTGAGGTTTCGCGACAGAAATTCCTCCAGAATTTGGTAAAGGTTCTGAAACAAGAGAAAAGATGTAAAACTTATAAAACCAGGAGTGACCAGTCATTTCCTGCACGAATGTCAAGGTCTGACTGAGATTTCTTACTTTCTGCTGGAGCTTCTCGGACCTGAGCAGCATGGTGGATATGAGAGGAGGAGAAAGAGGACGGTGGACTGGGGGAGTGGGGGAGAGAGGAGACGGGTGGGGAGGAGCGGTGGAGGGAGGACGGAGGGAGGAAGCCCTGAGCAGGAGAGGGAGCGATGGGAGCAATGAAGGTGGGAGGTGGTATTGAGGAGGGAGGAGGAGGGGAGGCAGTCGATTTAGGAGGCACTGAGGAAGAGGAGGAGAGGGCCGCTGAAGCAGTGGGGAGAGCCGGGGTGTGGAAGGAGAAGATGGCGGCAGAGCACGGGACAGACTGAGACGGAGCTCCACCCGTCACACAGGGTTTAGCGCTCGGGGCAGCAGCAGGAGGAAGAGAACTTGTTGGGACTCGTGCAGCTGGATGGAGAGAGTGTGCGTTTGTTTTAGTCGTCGGGGCAGCACAGGTGGGTGTCAGGCCAGGGGCGGAGCCTGAGGGTGAGGCGGTTGTGTTTGTGGAGCTACAGGTTGAAGACGGAGAAGCAGCAGGTTTAGCAGCAGGCAGGTTCGGGCTGGTGGGTGTAGAAGGTGCAGTGGTGACTGTAGTGCTTATAGGTGGGGGGGTGCTGGATTTGGGTCTTTCACCAGCAGAGGGTGAAGGTGCTCGGATCTCGTCAACTGGACTCTTCTGTGAAGGCAGTGGAAACAATAGACTGTAAATAATGATCAATACTTTTCTAAAAGGAGTAAAATCTTTCTTCACAGATTTTCATTAATGCTTGTTTCTGTGGGTGTGAAAACTGTGGGTTTGTGTTTTCGTTTACGAACCGAAATTGAAACGTTTGTGTACGTGTCATGAAAACACACAACAAGCCAAACCTTTTTAAAACTCACTCACCGTCTTGTTTCTCTGGGATGGTCTCTTCTCTGTTCCCTTCTTCTTCCCTCCATCGCCCTGCGACCCGGTCTGAGGCAAATAAAAATGAATATTAACATCAAACAACATATATTGACTATTTTTTAAGTGTTTCATGAAATACGTCAGTCTGTGTTTAAAACTCACCCCCAGGGCGGGGAAGCTGTGTTCGTCTCGGAGCTGGATCTCAACCAGCGCCACGTTTCTCTCCTCCTCCTCTTTGGCCGTACGCTGCTTGGCTGTCAGACCGAACTCCGACAGGCTCCCAGACTTTCTGCAGGAACACACACATGAAGACGAGGTCATTTGGCCTGTTCCTGTTTCCCGGGGAAGGTTTTTTTTCTTCTGTTTCTCAATTCGACCAAAAAAGCCTAAGATACTGAGTGAAATGTATCGTGTGGGATCTCATCTTACAAACCTTTACTCAAGTGTAAATCATATCTTTAAATATATTTTATCATATGTATCATTGATGTATTAACTCGACCGATCAAACAATAAATAATAATGCGTTGGCACGTTCAAATGAAGTTGAAATCAGGGCTCTGTGACGTCTTGAATCAGCCACGTGATATAATCATTAATTGATCTTGGCTGCTTCAGTGTGTTCACTTCCTGACCTGCTGGGTTTGGCCCCTCCCTGCTCCTCTACGGTGGCCTGCGGGGGCCACGAGTGCTGCTTCAGCACACGCCCACTGGAGCCCGGCGGCGATGCCTGGGAAACAGAGGAGGGCGGCGGGACGGGCTTTCCCCGGCCTCGGCCTTTACCCTTCTCCTCCCAATCTGAAAAACAGAGAATCATTTCAGTGGGCCAGGTAAAAACCTTTTGTAAATGTGTGAGAGTTTGTGTTTGTCATCACCTCCGCTTCCGTTACTGAGCCTCTTGTCTTTGTTGACGACTGTGCACCAGCTGTTCTCAGCAGCGGGCGGACGCAGACTCCACAGAGGAACCGATCTACACACAAACACACAAACACACACAGAATGATCTAACGTGCACAAAGACGCAGCTGATGCTGTGTCACTTCCTCTATGAGCTTCACAGTAAATCAGCTGAATGTGAAAGCAGAGCTGGTGGACTGGGTACCGAGGTCAGTAGGTTTAGAAGATCTCAGTTTGGTGACATTGGATGTTAGCAGCTAATAGTCATGGTCAGAAGAGCAGGAGCTGAACCTTCCGCCATGTTTTTAAGACAACAAATCCATGTGGATGCGTCTGTGTTTTAACGGAATCAATAAAACGTGTGTGAGACCAACCTCTTGCCCAGTTCCTCTATGTGAACTATCACCAGGTTTTCGTTGGGAGGAACTTCCTTTACAGTTGCGCTGTAGCTGCGTCCGGTGCCCTCAAGACGAACCTGCACACGTAATGGGAAAATGCACAAAGATAAACAGATTTTAAATCAGTAATTAAATAACAATGGACCAAGTATCTGCACTTTTGAAATATATCTAAAAAAAAAGGACAGAAAACCGTATTGCATGTGGTAGTTGAAGAAGTCCTGAATGTGGTCAGGATTAATAGTGGAGCCCTGAAGGCTTCACTTGAGTGGACACAGTCGACATAACAGCTCATATGTGAATCACACACACACACTCACCTGGCAGCGGTCTCCCACAGTGTATTGCATCCCAGCAGCAATGCAGTAATCCATCTTCTGTTGGGCTGAAAGAACAAGTTAGCATTAAATGTAAATGTATTCATCAAAATTTGTCAATAATGAAGGAAAATGGTGAATGAACTAAACGAGGAAACTCTAAACACCTCTCTTGCTCTTGTGCCAGACGTCAAACTCCACGTTTCTCAGCAGGGTCGGGTTCAGTGAACGTCTCACCCTCTCAGGGAGCTGCCGACCGCGCCCACGACCCTGACAGACACACACACACACACACACAAACAAACACACACAGAGAGTTACTCTTTGTTTTCCGGCAGGTTGATACAGAATTTGATGGCATTCAGTGTTTGTGTGCATGTGTCACCCTGTGGCTCTGGTTGTTGGGTTTTGTAGAAGTGCTCGTTCCATTGTCCAACCTGCAACACACACACAGACACAATGAGATTTCACTCACAAAAAACAATAAGCTGTAAGCAGGTCTCACTCTGCTGATGTGTAAATAACAAAGAAATCAGCCGAGATGTAATTTTATTGTGGAGACTCAGAGCAGCACAGACAAAACTCCTGAACGACCCTTGTACTGTTAACCAATCAGGGAAGGCCAAAGTTACAGATTGAAATGATATCAAATTAATTGATGAGTTTCCTACCAGAGCGGCTCGTCGTTTTCCAGGTCGGAGCCGTCGCTGCTGGCGCAGGCGGCCATGCTGTCGTCACTCAGGAAGTCGGCGGGTCGGCCGACCCTCTGACACAGAGCCAGAGCGCCGTGGTCGACCTTGAACACGTCTTCGTACAACATCTCGTACACGATGGCTGCAGGAGAAGGTTTGAATTTAAATATATTTGTGAAACGTTACTATTAAAAAACGTTCAATTCAATGTTATTTGTGTATTGACAATATCCATACTCTCCAGTCAGTTAACAGAGCGAGGCGGAGAACTGTTCTATAATACCAGTGAAGCTAGTTCAGGTGTAACCATGATGAAAAGGTGAACTCACACTGACACAGAGCTGCACTCTTGATGCGGCTGATGGGATAAACACTG